>NC_137813.1:57626949-57893741 GCF_963921795.1 Nannobrachium achirus
ATTTGACTTGATTAAATCACCATTTTCTTTTCTTTTTTTGATTATGATTAAGATTATCATTTAGCCGCCCTCGACTACATTGAATCTGAATCTGCAAACTCTGAAAGGCCTATAATATTTCTCTTCCCAGTATAAACACAGCCCTGGTGCGTTTCATTTTATTTCCAGAGAGATCAGCTATAAATTATAGCCATGTGATATAAAATTGAATGGACCTATAGCCTATTTATTTATTTGCTATCTTCTCTAGCTTGTAAAGCCTGATTGATATATATATATATATATATATATATATACCGGTATATATATATATATATATATATATATATATATATATATATATATATATATATATATATATATATATATATATTGATAATTCAATTGCACGCATGCTGCGTGCTGTAAATAGCAGATCTACAAGCTCACAACGCAGCGCTGTGACTTACTTGTGAACTTTTATTTCTGCTTACCGAGCACACATAAAGTAGCCTATAACTACTGCGGTCACGCCATCTACTCTTCAGGAAAAGCTGGTCGCGCTATCCTCACTTCAAAATATGGTGCGCTTCTACACGGCTGTTTACGGTTTGACAAGGGGATGGTGCGTTCAAGGTGAGCTGGTACATTAGAATTTCTAGACTTTCGAGAAAAAGGGTGTATAAAATATGGAACTACATACTATTCAATCAACAGATGCTTTAAATTAGACCCCCCCCCCCCCCCACGTAGTGATGTCAGTAGCTCATATACTGAATGAATACGATGCATAGTAGTGATGTCTGTAGCTCATACTGAATGAATATGATGTATAGAATAGTGATGTCTGTAGCTCATACACTGAATGAATATGATGTATAGAGTAGTGATGTCTGTAGCTCATATACTGAATGAATATGATGTAGTGATGTCTGTAGCTCATATACTGAATGAATATGATGCATAGAGTAGTGATGTCTGTAGCTCATATACTGAATGAATATGATGCATAGAGTAGTGATGTCTGTAGCTCATATACTGAATGAATATGATGCATAGAGTAGTGATGTCTGTAGCTCATATACTGAATGAATATGATGTCGTGATGTATGTAGCTCATATACTGAATGAATATGATGCATAGAGTAGTGATGTCTGTAGCTCATATACTGAATGAATATGATGCATAGAGTAGTGATGTCTGTAGCTCATATACTGAATGAATATGATGCATAGAGTAGTGATGTTTGTAGCTCATATACTGAATGAATATGATGCATAGAGTAGTGATGTCTGTAGCTCATATACTGAATGGATATGATGGCATAGAGTAGTGATGTCTGTAGCTCATATACTGAGCTCATATACTGAATGAATATGATGTGTATAGTAGTGATTTCTGTAGCTCATATACTGAATGAATATGATGTATAGAGTAGTGATGTCTGTAGCTCATACACTGAATGAATATGATGTATAGAGTAGTGATGTCTGTAGCTCATATACTGAATGAATATGATGTATAGTGATGTATGTAGCTCATATACTGAATGAATATGATGCATAGAGTAGTGATGTCTGTAGATCATATACTGAATGAATATGATGCTTAGAGTATTGATGTCTGTAGCTCATATACTGAATGAATATGATGTATATAGTAGTGATGTCTGTAGCTCATATACTGAATGAATATGATGTATAGAGTAGTGATGTCTGTAGCTCATATACTGAATGAATATGATGTAGTGATGTCTGTAGCTCATATACTGAATGAATATGATGTATAGTGATGTCTGTAGCTCATATACTGAATGAATATGATGTATAGAGTAGTGATGTCTGTAGCTCAAATACTGAATGAATATGATGTATAGAGTAGTGATGTCTGTAGCTCATATACTGAATGAATATGATGTATAGTGATGTCTGTAGCTCATATACTGAATGAATATAATGTATAGAGTACTGATGTCTGTAGCTCATATACTGAATGAATATGATGATGTTCCTAAGTACCTCTAAAAAATATTCCCAAACTTTTTTACTGTGCCAATAATTTATAATAAATTCTACAAATATTACCATAATCCATTCGCTATACTGCAAAAAGTATAAAATCTGATAAAAATTAAGAAGATTTGTTACCATAAAACAACTATGTCACCTTATTCATGATGTACCTAAGTACCTCTAAAAATATTCCTGACCTGTTTTACTGTGCCAATAATTTATAATAAATTCTACAAATATTACCATAATCCATTCGCTATACTGCAAAAAGTATAAAATCTGATAAAAATTAAGAAGATTTGTTACCATAAAACAACTATGTCACCTTGTTCATGATGTACCTAAGTACCTCTAAAAATATTCCTGACCTGTTTTACTGTGCCAATAATTTATAATAAATTCGACAAATATTACCATAATCCATCCGCTATAGAGCAAAAAGTATAAAATCAGATAAAAATCAAAAAGATTTGTTACCATAAACCAACTCTGTCACTTTGTTCATGATGTTCCTAAGTACCTCTAAAAAATATTCCCAACCTTTTTTACTGTGCCAATAATTTATAATAAATTCGACAAATATTACCATAATCCATCCGCTATAGAGCAAAAAGTATAAAATCAGATAAAAATCAAAAAGATTTGTTACCATAAAACAACTATGTCACCTTGTTCATGATGTTCCTAAGTACCTCTAAAAAATATTCCCAAAGTGTTTTACTGTGCCAATAATTTATAATAAATTCGACAAATATTACCATAAACCTTCGCTATACAGCTAAAAGTATAAAATCTGATAAAAATCAAAAAGATTTGTTACCATAAAACAACTATGTCACCTTGTTCATGATGTTCCTAAGTACCTCTAAAAAATATTCCCAACCTTTTTTACAGTGCCAATAATTTATAATAAATTCGACAAATATTACCATAATCCATCCGCTATAGAGCAAAAAGTATAAAATCTGATAAAAATCAAAAAGATTTGTTACCATAAAACAACTATGTCACCTTGTTCATGATGTTCCTAAGTACCTCTAAAAAATATTCCCAACCTTTTTTACTGTGCCAATAATTTATAATAAATTCGACAAATATTACCATAATCCATCCGCTATAGAGCAAAAAGTATAAAATCAGATAAAAATCAAAAAGATTTGTTACCATAAAACAACTCTGTCACCTTGTTCATGATGTTCCTAAGTACCTCTAAAAAATATTCCCAAACTTTTTTACTGTGCCAATAATTTATAATAAATTCGACAAATATTACCATAATCCATCCGCTATAGAGCTAAAAGTATAAAATCAGATAAAAATCAAAAAAAATTGTTACCATAAACCAACTCTGTCACCTTGTTCATGATGTTCCTAAGTACCTCTAAAAAATATTCCCAAACTTTTTTACTGTGCCAATAATTTATAATAAATTCGACAAATATTACCATAATCCATCCGCTATAGAGCTAAAAGTATAAAATCAGATAAAAATCAAAAAGATTTGTTACCATAAACCAACTCTGTCACCTTGTTCATGATGTTCCTGAGTACCTCTAAAAAATATTCCCAAACTTTTTTACTGTGCCAATAATTTATAAAAAATTCGACAAATATTACCATAATCCATCCGCTATAGAGCAAAAAGTATAAAATCAGATAAAAATCAAAAAGATTTGTTACCATAAACCAACTCTGTCACCTTGTTCATGATGTTCCTAAGTACCTCTAAAAAATATTCCCAAACTTTTTTACTGTGCCAATAATTTATAATAAATTCGACAAATATTACCATAATCCATCCGCTATAGAGCAAAAAGTATAAAATCAGATAAAAATCAAAAAGATTTGTTACCATAAACCAACTCTGTCACCTTGTTCATGATGTTCCTGAGTACCTCTAAAAAATATTCCCAAACTTTTTTACTGTGCCAATAATTTATAATAAATTCGACAAATATTACCATAATCCATCCGCTATAGAGCAAAAAGTATAAAATCAGATAAAAATCAAAAAGATTTGTTACCATAAATCAACTCTGTCACCTTGTTCATGATGTTCCTAAGTACCTCTAAAAATATTCCTGACCTGTTTTACTGTGCCAATAATTTATAATAAATTCGACAAATATTACCATAATCCATCCGCTATAGAGCAAAAAGTATAAAATCAGATAAAAATCAAAAAGATTTGTTACCATAAACCAACTCTGTCACCTTGTTCATGATGTTCCTAAGTACCTCTAAAAAATATTCCCAAACTTTTTTACTGTGCCAATAATTTATAATAAATTCGACAAATATTACCATAATCCATCCGCTATAGAGCTAAAAGTATAAAATCAGATAAAAATCAAAAAGATTTGTTACCATAAACCAACTCTGTCACCTTGTTCATGATGTTCCTAAGTACCTCTAAAAAATATTCCCAAACTTTTTTACTGTGCCAATAATTTATAATAATTTCGACAAATATTACCATAATCCATCCGCTATAGAGCTAAAAGTATAAAATCAGATAAAAATCAAAAAGATTTGTTACCATAAACCAACTCTGTCACCTTGTTCATGATGTTCCTGAGTACCTCTAAAAAATATTCCCAAACTTTTTTACTGTGCCAATAATTTATAATAAATTCGACAAATATTACCATAATCCATCCGCTATAGAGCAAAAAGTATAAAATCAGATAAAAATCAAAAAGATTTGTTACCATAAACCAACTCTGTCACCTTGTTCATGATGTTCCTGAGTACCTCTAAAAATATTCCCAAACTTTTTTACTGTGCCAATAATTTATAATAAATTCGACAAATATTACCATAATCCATCCGCTATAGAGCAAAAAGTATAAAATCAGATAAAAATCAAAAAGATTTGTTACCATAAATCAACTCTGTCACCTTGTTCATGATGTTCCTAAGTACCTCTAAAAATATTCCTGACCTGTTTTACTGTGCCAATAATTTATAATAAATTCGACAAATATTACCATAATCCATCCGCTATAGAGCAAAAAGTATAAAATCAGATAAAAATCAAAAAGATTTGTTACCATAAACCAACTCTGTCACCTTGTTCATGATGTTCCTAAGTACCTCTAAAAAATATTCCCAAACTTTTTTACTGTGCCAATAATTTATAATAAATTCGACAAATATTACCATAATCCATCCGCTATAGAGCTAAAAGTATAAAATCAGATAAAAATCAAAAAGATTTGTTACCATAAACCAACTCTGTCACCTTGTTCATGATGTTCCTGAGTACCTCTAAAAAATATTCCCAAACTTTTTTACTGTGCCAATAATTTATAATAAATTCGACAAATATTACCATAATCCATCCGCTATAGAGCTAAAAGTATAAAATCAGATAAAAATCAAAAAGATTTGTTACCATAAACCAACTCTGTCACCTTGTTCATGATGTTCCTGAGTACCTCTAAAAATATTCCCAACCTGTTTTACTGTGCCAATAATTTATAATAAATTCGACAAATATTACCATAAACCTTCGCTATACAGCTAAAAGTATAAAATCTGATAAAAATTAAGATTTGTTACCATAAAACAACTATGTCACCTTGTTCATGATGTTCCTAAGTACCTCTAAAAAATATTCCCAACCTTTTTTACTGTGCCAATAATTTATAATAAATTCGACAAATATTACCATAATCCATCCGCTATAGAGCAAAAAGTATAAAATCAGATAAAAATCAAAAAGATTTGTTACCATAAATCAACTCTGTCACCTTGTTCATGATGTTCCTAAGTACCTCTAAAAATATTCCTGACCTGTTTTACTGTGCCAATAATTTATAATAAATTCGACAAATATTACCATAATCCATCCGCTATAGAGCAAAAAGTATAAAATCAGATAAAAATCAAAAAGATTTGTTACCATAAACCAACTCTGTCACCTTGTTCATGATGTTCCTAAGTACCTCTAAAAAATATTCCCAAACTTTTTTACTGTGCCAATAATTTATAATAAATTCGACAAATATTACCATAATCCATCCGCTATAGAGCTAAAAGTATAAAATCAGATAAAAATCAAAAAGATTTGTTACCATAAACCAACTCTGTCACCTTGTTCATGATGTTCCTAAGTACCTCTAAAAAATATTCCCAAACTTTTTTACTGTGCCAATAATTTATAATAAATTCGACAAATATTACCATAATCCATCCGCTATAGAGCTAAAAGTATAAAATCAGATAAAAATCAAAAAGATTTGTTACCATAAACCAACTCTGTCACCTTGTTCATGATGTTCCTGAGTACCTCTAAAAAATATTCCCAAACTTTTTTACTGTGCCAATAATTTATAATAAATTCGACAAATATTACCATAATCCATCCGCTATAGAGCTAAAAGTATAAAATCAGATAAAAATCAAAAAGATTTGTTACCATAAACCAACTCTGTCACCTTGTTCATGATGTTCCTGAGTACCTCTAAAAATATTCCCAACCTGTTTTACTGTGCCAATAATTTATAATAAATTCGACAAATATTACCATAAACCTTCGCTATACAGCTAAAAGTATAAAATCTGATAAAAATTAAGAAGATTTGTTACCATAAAACAACTATGTCACCTTGTTCATGATGTTCCTAAGTACCTCTAAAAAATATTCCCAACCTTTTTTACTGTGCCAATAATTTATAATAAATTCTACAAATATCACCATAAACCTTCGCTATACAGCTAAAAGTATAAACTCTGATAAAAATTAAGAAGATTTGTTACCATAAAACAACTATGTCACCTTGTTCATGATGTTCCTAAGTACCTCGAAAAAATATTCCCAACCTTTTTTACTGTGCCAATAATTTATAATAAATTCTACAAATATCACCATAAACCTTCGCTATACAGCTAAAAGTATAAACTCTGATAAAAATTAAGAAGATTTGTTACCATAAAACAACTATGTCACCTTGTTCATGATGTTCCTAAGTACCTCGAAAAAATATTCCCAACCTTTTTTACTGTGCCAATAATTTATAATAAATTCGACAAATATCACCATAAACCTTCGCTATACAGCTAAAAGTATAAACTCTGATAAAAATTAAGAAGATTTGTTACCATAAAACAACTAAGTCACCTTGTTCATGATGTTCCTAAGTACCTCTAAAAAATATTCCCAAACTGTTTTACTGTGCCAATAATTTATAATAAATTCGACAAATATTACCATAAACCTTTGCTATACAGCAAAAACTATAAAAACTGATAGAAATTAAGAAGATTTGTTACCATAAAACAACTATGTCACCTTGTTCATGATGTCTCTAAGTACCTCTAAAAAATATTCCCAAACTGTTTTACTGTGCCAATAATTTATAATAAATTCGACAAATATTACCATAAACCTTCGCTATACAGCTAAAAGTATAAACTCTGATAAAAATTAAGAAGATTTGTTACCATAAAACAACTATGTCACCTTGTTCATGATGTTCCTAAGTACCTCTAAAAAATATTCCCAAACTGTTTTACTGTGCCAATAATTTATAATAAATTCGACAAATATTACCATAAACCTTCGCTATACAGCTAAAAGTATAAAATCTGATAAAAATTAAGAAGATTTGTTACCATAAAACAACTATGTCACCTTGTTCATGATGTTCCTAAGTACCTCTAAAAATATTCCCAACCTTTTTTACTGTGCCAATAATTTATAATAAATTCTACAAATATCACCATAAACCTTCGCTATACAGCTAAAAGTATAAAATCTGATAAAAATTAAGAAGATTTGTTACCATAAAACAACTATGTCACCTTGTTCATGATGTTCCTAAGTATCTCTAAAAAATATTCCCAACCTTTTTTACTGTGCCAATAATTTATAATAAATTCTACAAATATCACCATAAACCTTCGCTATACAGCTAAAAGTATAAACTCTGATAAAAATTAAGAAGATTTGTTACCATAAAACAACTATGTCACCTTGTTCATGATGTTCCTAAGTACCTCTAAAAAATATTCCCAAACTGTTTTACTGTGCCAATAATTTATAATAAATTCGACAAATATTACCATAAACCTTTGCTATACAGCAAAAACTATAAAAACTGATAAAAATTAAGAAGATTTGTTACCATAAAACAACTATGTCACCTTGTTCATGATGTCTCTAAGTACCTCTAAAAAATATTCCCAAACTGTTTTACTGTGTCAATAATTTATAATAAATTCGACAAATATTACCATAAACCTTTGCTATACAGCAAAAACTATAAAAACTGATAAAAATTAAGAAGATTTGTTACCATAAAACAACTATGTCACCTTGTTCATGATGTTCCTAAGTACCTCTAAAAAATATTCCCAAACTGTTTTACTGTGCCAATAATTTATAATAAATTCTACAAATATCACCATAAACCTTCGCTATACAGCTAAAAGTATAAACTCTGATAAAAATTAAGAAGATTTGTTACCATAAAACAACTATGTCACCTTGTTCATGATGTTCCTAAGTACCTCGAAAAAATATTCCCAACCTTTTTTACTGTGCCAATAATTTATAATAAATTCGACAAATATCACCATAAACCTTCGCTATACAGCTAAAAGTATAAACTCTGATAAAAATTAAGAAGATTTGTTACCATAAAACAACTATGTCACCTTGTTCATGATGTTCCTAAGTACCTCTAAAAAATATTCCCAAACTGTTTTACTGTGCCAATAATTTATAATAAATTCGACAAATATTACCATAAACCTTTGCTATACAGCAAAAACTATAAAAACTGATAGAAATTAAGAAGATTTGTTACCATAAAACAACTGTCACCTTGTTCATGATGTCTCTAAGTACCTCTAAAAAATATTCCCAAACTGTTTTACTGTGCCAATAATTTATAATAAATTCGACAAATATTACCATAAACCTTTGCTATACAGCAAAAACTATAAAAACTGATAAAAATTAAGAAGATTTGTTACCATAAAACAACTATGTCACCTTGTTCATGATGTTCCTAAGTACCTCTAAAAAATATTCCCAAACTGTTTTACTGTGCCAATAATTTATAATAAATTCTACAAATATCACCATAAACCTTCGCTATACAGCTAAAAGTATAAACTCTGATAAAAATTAAGAAGATTTGTTACCATAAAACAACTATGTCACCTTGTTCATGATGTTCCTAAGTACCTCGAAAAAATATTCCCAACCTTTTTTACTGTGCCAATAATTTATAATAAATTCGACAAATATCACCATAAACCTTCGCTATACAGCTAAAAGTATAAACTCTGATAAAAATTAAGAAGATTTGTTACCATAAAACAACTATGTCACCTTGTTCATGATGTTCCTAAGTACCTCTAAAAAATATTCCCAAACTGTTTTACTGTGCCAATAATTTATAATAAATTCGACAAATATTACCATAAACCTTTGCTATACAGCAAAAACTATAAAAACTGATAGAAATTAAGAAGATTTGTTACCATAAAACAACTATGTCACCTTGTTCATGATGTCTCTAAGTACCTCTAAAAAATATTCCCAAACTGTTTTACTGTGCCAATAATTTATAATAAATTCGACAAATATTACCATAAACCTTCGCTATACAGCTAAAAGTATAAACTCTGATAAAAATTAAGAAGATTTGTTACCATAAAACAACTATGTCACCTTGTTCATGATGTTCCTAAGTACCTCTAAAAAATATTCCCAAACTGTTTTACTGTGCCAATAATTTATAATAAATTCGACAAATATTACCATAAACCTTCGCTATACAGCTAAAAGTATAAAATCTGATAAAAATTAAGAAGATTTGTTACCATAAAACAACTATGTCACCTTGTTCATGATGTTCCTAAGTACCTCTAAAAATATTCCCAACCTTTTTTACTGTGCCAATAATTTATAATAAATTCTACAAATATCACCATAAACCTTCGCTATACAGCTAAAAGTATAAAATCTGATAAAAATTAAGAAGATTTGTTACCATAAAACAACTATGTCACCTTGTTCATGATGTTCCTAAGTATCTCTAAAAAATATTCCCAACCTTTTTTACTGTGCCAATAATTTATAATAAATTCTACAAATATCACCATAAACCTTCGCTATACAGCTAAAAGTATAAACTCTGATAAAAATTAAGAAGATTTGTTACCATAAAACAACTATGTCACCTTGTTCATGATGTTCCTAAGTACCTCTAAAAAATATTCCCAAACTGTTTTACTGTGCCAATAATTTATAATAAATTCGACAAATATTACCATAAACCTTTGCTATACAGCAAAAACTATAAAAACTGATAAAAATTAAGAAGATTTGTTACCATAAAACAACTATGTCACCTTGTTCATGATGTCTCTAAGTACCTCTAAAAAATATTCCCAAACTGTTTTACTGTGTCAATAATTTATAATAAATTCGACAAATATTACCATAAACCTTTGCTATACAGCAAAAACTATAAAAACTGATAAAAATTAAGAAGATTTGTTACCATAAAACAACTATGTCACCTTGTTCATGATGTTCCTAAGTACCTCTAAAAAATATTCCCAAACTGTTTTACTGTGCCAATAATTTATAATAAATTCGACAAATATTACCATAAACCTTTGCTATACAGCAAAAACTATAAAAACTGATAAAAATTAAGAAGATTTGTTACCATAAAACAACTATGTCACCTTGTTCATGATGTTCCTAAGTACCTCGAAAAAATATTCCCAACCTTTTTTACTGTGCCAATAATTTATAATAAATTCTACAAATATCACCATAAACCTTCGCTATACAGCTAAAAGTATAAACTCTGATAAAAATTAAGAAGATTTGTTACCATAAAACAACTATGTCACCTTGTTCATGATGTTCCTAAGTATCTCTAAAAAATATTCCCAACCTTTTTTACTGTGCCAATAATTTATAATAAATTCTACAAATATCACCATAAACCTTCGCTATACAGCTAAAAGTATAAACTCTGATAAAAATTAAGAAGATTTGTTACCATAAAACAACTATGTCACCTTGTTCATGATGTTCCTAAGTACCTCTAAAAAATATTCCCAACCTGTTTTACTGTGCCAATAATTTATAATAAATTCTACAAATATCACCATAAACCTTCGCTATACAGCTAAAAGTATAAACTCTGATAAAAATTAAGAAGATTTGTTACCATAAAACAACTATGTCACCTTGTTCATGATGTTCCTAAGTATCTCTAAAAAATATTCCCAACCTTTTTTACTGTGCCAATAATTTATAATAAATTCTACAAATATCACCATAAACCTTCGCTATACAGCTAAAAGTATAAAATCAGATAAAAATCAAGAAGATTTGTTACCATAAAACAACTATATCCCCTTGTTCATGATGTATCTAAGTACCTCTAAAAAATATTCCCGACCTGTTTTACTGTGCCAATACTATTTGTTTATCTGATTTTATACTTTTTGCTCTATAGCGGATGGATTATGGTATTATTTGTAAAATTTATTATAAATTATTGGCACAGTAAAACAGGTCGGGAATATTTTTAGAGGTACTTAGATACATCATGAACAATGGGATATAGTTGTTTTATGGTAACAAATCTTCTTAATTTGTATCTGATTTTACACTTTTTGCTGTATAGCGGATGGATTATGGTAATATTTGTAGAATTTATTATAATTTATTGACACAGTAAAACAGTTTGGGAATATTTTCAGAGGTACTTAGGTACATTCTGAACAAGGGGATATTGTTGTTTTATGGTAACAAATCTTCCTAATTTTTATCTGATTTTACACTTTTTGCTGTATAGCGGTTGGATTATGGTAATATTTGTAGAATTTATTATAAATTATTGGCACAGTAAAACAGGTCGGGAATATTTTTAGAGGTACTTAGATACATCATGAACAAGGGGATATAGTTGTTTTATGGTAACAAATCTTCTTCATTTTTATCTGATTTTACACTTTTTGCTGTATAGCGGATGGATTATGGTAATATTTGTAGAATTTATTATAATTTATTGACACAGTAAAAAAGTTTGGGAATATTTTCAGAGGTACTTAGGTACATTCTGAACAAGGGGATATAGTTGTTTTATGGTAACAAATCTTCCTAATTTTTATCAGATTTTACACTTTTTGCTGTATAGCGGATGGATTATGGTCATATTTGTAGAATTTATTATAAATTATTGGCACAGTAAAACAGGTCGGGAATATTTTTAGAGGTACTTAGATACATCATGAACAATGGGATATAGTTGATTTATGGTAACAAATCTTCTTAATTTTTATCTGATTTTACACTTTTTGCTGTATAGCCAATTGTTTATGGTAATATTTATGGAATTTATTATAAATTATTGGCACAGTAAAACAGTTTGGGAATATTTTTAGAGGTACTTAGATATATCATGAACAAGGGGATATAGTTATTTTATGGTAACAAATCTTCTTGATTTTTATCTGATTTTATACTTTTCGCTGTATAGTGGATGGATTATGGTAATATTTGTAGAATTTATTATAAATTATTTGTACAGTAAAACAGGTCAGGAATTGTTTTTAGAGGTACTTAGATACATCATGAACAAGGGGATATAGTTGTTTTATGGTAACAAATCTTGATTTTTATCTGATTTTATACTTTTTGCTCTATAGCGGATGGATTATGGTAATATTTGTAGAATTTATTATAAATTATTGGCACAGTAAAACAGGTCGGGAATATTTTTAGAGGTATTTAGATACATCATGAACAATGGGATATAGTTGTTCTATGGTAACAAATCTTCTTGATTTTTATCTGATTTTATACTTTTTGCTCTATAGCGGATGGATTATGGTAATATTTGTAGAATTTATTATAAATTATTGGCACAGTAAAACAGGTCGGGAATATTTTTAGAGGTACTTAGATACATCATGAACAATGGGATATAGTTGTTTTATGGTAACAAATCTTCTTAATTTTTATCTGATTTTACACTTTTTGCTGTATAGCGAAGGTTTATGGTAATATTTGTCGAATTTATTATAAATTATTGGCACAGTAAAACAGTTTGGGAATATTTTTTAGAGGTACTTAGGAACATCTTGAACAAGGTGACATAGTTGTTTTATGGTAACAAATCTTCTTAATTTTTATCAGAGTTTATACTTTTAGCTGTATAGCGAAGGTTTATGGTAATATTTGTCGAATTTATTATAAATTATTGGCACAGTAAAACAGTTTGGGAATATTTTTTAGAGGTACTTAGAGACATCATGAACAAGGTGACATAGTTGTTTTATGGTAACAAATCTTCTTAATTTTTATCTGTTTTTATAGTTTTTGCTGTATAGCAAAGGTTTATGGTAATATTTGTCAAATTTATTATAAATTATTGGCACAGTAAAACAGTTTGGGAATATTTTTTAGAGGTACTTAGGAACATCATGAACAAGGTGACATAGTTGTTTTATGGTAACAAATCTTCTTAATTTTTATCAGAGTTTATACTTTTAGCTGTATAGCGAAGGTTTATGGTGATATTTGTCGAATTTATTATAAATTATTGGCACAGTAAAAAAGGTTGGGAATATTTTTTCGAGGTACTTAGGAACATCATGAACAAGCTGACATAGTTGTTTTATGGTAACAAAACTTCTTAATTTTTATCAGAGTTTATACTTTTAGCTGTATAGCGAAGGTTTATGGTGATATTTGTCGAATTTATTATAAATTATTGGCACAGTAAAACAGGTTGGGAATATTTTTTAGAGGTACTTAGGAACATCATGAACAAGGTGACATAGTTGTTTTATGGTAACAAATCTTCTTAATTTTTATCAGTTTTTATAGTTTTTGCTGTATAGCAAAGGTTTATGGTAATATTTGTCGAATTTATTATAAATTATTGACACAGTAAAACAGTTTGGGAATATTTTTTAGAGGTACTTAGGAACATCATGAACAAGGTGACATAGTTGTTTTATGGTAACAAATCTTCTTAATTTTTATCAGAGTTTATACTTTTAGCTGTATAGCGAAGGTTTATGGTGATATTTGTAGAATTTATTATAAATTATTGGCACAGTAAAAAAGGTTGGGAATATTTTTTAGAGGTACTTAGGAACATCATGAACAAGGTGACATAGTTGTTTTATGGTAACAAATCTTCTTAATTTTTATCAGATTTTATACTTTTAGCTGTATAGCGAAGGTTTATGGTAATATTTGTCGAATTTATTATAAATTATTGGCACAGTAAAACAGGTTGGGAATATTTTTAGAGGTACTCAGGAACATCATGAACAAGGTGACAGAGTTGGTTTATGGTAACAAATCTTTTTGATTTTTATCTGATTTTATACTTTTAGCTCTATAGCGGATGGATTATGGTAATATTTGTCGAATTTATTATAAATTATTGGCACAGTAAAAAAGTTTGGGAATATTTTTTAGAGGTACTCAGGAACATCATGAACAAGGTGACAGAGTTGGTTTATGGTAACAAATCTTTTTGATTTTTATCTGATTTTATACTTTTAGCTCTATAGCGGATGGATTATGGTAATATTTGTCGAATTTATTATAAATTATTGGCACAGTAAAAAAGTTTGGGAATATTTTTTAGAGGTACTTAGGAACATCATGAACAAGGTGACAGAGTTGGTTTATGGTAACAAATCTTTTTGATTTTTATCTGATTTTATACTTTTAGCTCTATAGCGGATGGATTATGGTAATATTTGTCGAATTTATTATAAATTATTGGCACAGTAAAAAAGTTTGGGAATATATTTTAGAGGTACTTAGGAACATCATGAACAAGGTGACAGAGTTGGTTTATGGTAACAAATCTTTTTGATTTTTATCTGATTTTATACTTTTTGCTCTATAGCGGATGGATTATGGTAATATTTGTCAAATTTATTATAAATTATTGGCACAGTAAAACAGGTCAGGAATATTTTTAGAGGTACTTAGGAACATCATGAACAAGGTGACAGAGTTGATTTATGGTAACAAATCTTTTTGATTTTTATCTGATTTTATACTTTTTGCTCTATAGCGGATGGATTATGGTAATATTTGTCGAATTTATTATAAATTATTGGCACAGTAAAAAAGTTTGGGAATATTTTTTAGAGGTACTCAGGAACATCATGAACAAGGTGACAGAGTTGGTTTATGGTAACAAATCTTTTTGATTTTTATCTGATTTTATACTTTTTGCTCTATAGCGGATGGATTATGGTAATATTTGTCGAATTTATTATAAATTATTGGCACAGTAAAAAAGTTTGGGAATATTTTTTAGAGGTACTTAGGAACATCATGAACAAGGTGACATAGTTGTTTTATGGTAACAAATCTTCTTAATTTTTATCAGATTTTATACTTTTAGCTGTATAGCGAAGGTTTATGGTAATATTTGTAGAATTTATTATAAATTATTGGCACAGTAAAACAGTTTGGGAATATTTTTTGGAGGTACTTAGGAACCTCATGAACAAGGTGACATAGTTGTTTTATGGTAACAAATCTTCTTAATTTTTATCTGATTTTATACTTTTTGCTCTATAGCGGATGGATTATGGTAATATTTGTCGAATTTATTATAAATTATTGGCACAGTAAAAAAGGTTGGGAATATTTTTTAGAGGTACTTAGGAACATCATGAACAAGGTGACAGAGTTGGTTTATGGTAACAAATCTTTTTGATTTTTATCTGATTTTATACTTTTAGCTCTATAGCGGATGGATTATGGTAATATTTGTCGAATTTATTATAAATTATTGGCACAGTAAAACAGGTCAGGAATATTTTTAGAGGTACTTAGGAACATCATGAAAGAGGTGACAGAGTTGATTTATGGTAACAAATCTTTTTGATTTTTATCTGATTTTATACTTTTTGCTCTATAGCGGATGGATTATGGTAATATTTGTCGAATTTATTATAAATTATTGGCACAGTAAAAAAGTTTGGGAATATTTTTTAGAGGTACTCAGGAACATCATGAACAAGGTGACAGAGTTGGTTTATGGTAACAAATCTTTTTGATTTTTATCTGATTTTATACTTTTTGCTCTATAGCGGATGGATTATGGTAATATTTGTCGAATTTATTATAAATTATTGGCACAGTAAAAAAGTTTGGGAATATTTTTTAGAGGTACTTAAGAACATCATGAACAAGGTGACATAGTTGTTTTATGGTAACAAATCTTCTTAATTTTTATCAGATTTTATACTTTTAGCTGTATAGCGAAGGTTTATGGTAATATTTGTAGAATTTATTATAAATTATTGGCACAGTAAAACAGTTTGGGAATATTTTTTGGAGGTACTTAGGAACCTCATGAACAAGGTGACATAGTTGTTTTATGGTAACAAATCTTCTTAATTTTTATCTGATTTTATACTTTTTGCTCTATAGCGGATGGATTATGGTAATATTTGTCGAATTTATTATAAATTATTGGCACAGTAAAAAAGGTTGGGAATATTTTTTAGAGGTACTTAGGAACATCATGAACAAGGTGACAGAGTTGGTTTATGGTAACAAATCTTTTTGATTTTTATCTGATTTTATACTTTTAGCTCTATAGCGGATGGATTATGGTAATATTTGTCGAATTTATTATAAATTATTGGCACAGTAAAAAAGTTTGGGAATATTTTTTAGAGGTACTCAGGAACATCATGAACAAGGTGACAGAGTTGGTTTATGGTAACAAATCTTTTTGATTTTTATCTGATTTTATACTTTTAGCTCTATAGCGGATGGATTATGGTAATATTTGTCGAATTTATTATAAATTATTGGCACAGTAAAAAAGTTTGGGAATATTTTTAGAGGTACTTAGGAACATCATGAACAAGGTGACAGAGTTGGTTTATGGTAACAAATCTTTTTGATTTTTATCTGATTTTATACTTTTTGCTCTATAGCGGATGGATTATGGTAATATTTGTCGAATTTATTATAAATTATTGGCACAGTAAAACAGGTCAGGAATATTTTTAGAGGTACTTAGGAACATCATGAACAAGGTGACAGAGTTGATTTATGGTAACAAATCTTTTTGATTTTTATCTGATTTTATACTTTTTGCTCTATAGCGGATGGATTATGGTAATATTTGTCGAATTTATTATAAATTATTGGCACAGTAAAAAAGTTTGGGAATATTTTTTAGAGGTACTCAGGAACATCATGAACAAGGTGACAGAGTTGGTTTATGGTAACAAATCTTTTTGATTTTTATCTGATTTTATACTTTTTGCTCTATAGCGGATGGATTATGGTAATATTTGTCGAATTTATTATAAATTATTGGCACAGTAAAAAAGTTTGGGAATATTTTTTAGAGGTACTTAGGAACATCATGAACAAGGTGACATAGTTGTTTTATGGTAACAAATCTTCTTAATTTTTATCAGATTTTATACTTTTAGCTGTATAGCGAAGGTTTATGGTAATATTTGTAGAATTTATTATAAATTATTGGCACAGTAAAACAGTTTGGGAATATTTTTTGGAGGTACTAAGGAACCTCATGAACAAGGTGACAGTTGTTTTATGGTAACAAATCTTCTTAATTTTTATCTGATTTTATACTTTTTGCTCTATAGCGGATGGATTATGGTAATATTTGTCGAATTTATTATAAATTATTGGCACAGTAAAAAAGGTTGGGAATATTTTTTAGAGGTACTTAGGAACATCATGAACAAGGTGACAGAGTTGGTTTATGGTAACAAATCTTTTTGATTTTTATCTGATTTTATACTTTTAGCTCTATAGCGGATGGATTATGGTAATATTTGTCGAATTTATTATAAATTATTGGCACAGTAAAACAGGTCAGGAATATTTTTAGAGGTACTTAGGAACATCATGAACAAGGTGACAGAGTTGATTTATAGTAACAAATCTTTTTGATTTTTATCTGATTTTATACTTTTTGCTCTATAGCGGATGGATTATGGTAATATTTGTCGAATTTATTATAAATTATTGGCACAGTAAAACAGGTCAGGAATATTTTTAGAGGTACTTAGGAACATCATGAACAAGGTGACAGAGTTGATTTATGGTAACAAATCTTTTTGATTTTTATCTGATTTTATACTTTTTGCTCTATAGCGGATGGATTATGGTAATATTTGTCGAATTTATTATAAATTATTGGCACAGTAAAAAAGTTTGGGAATATTTTTTAGAGGTACTCAGGAACATCATGAACAAGGTGACAGAGTTGGTTTATGGTAACAAATCTTTTTGATTTTTATCTGATTTTATACTTTTTGCTCTATAGCGGATGGATTATGGTAATATTTGTCGAATTTATTATAAATTATTGGCACAGTAAAAAAGTTTGGGAATATTTTTTAGAGGTACTTAGGAACATCATGAACAAGGTGACATAGTTGTTTTATGGTAACAAATCTTCTTAATTTTTATCAGATTTTATACTTTTAGCTGTATAGCGAAGGTTTATGGTAATATTTGTAGAATTTATTATAAATTATTGGCACAGTAAAACAGTTTGGGAATATTTTTTGGAGGTACTTAGGAACCTCATGAACAAGGTGACATAGTTGTTTTATGGTAACAAATCTTCTTAATTTTTATCTGATTTTATACTTTTTGCTCTATAGCGGATGGATTATGGTAATATTTGTCGAATTTATTATAAATTATTGGCACAGTAAAAAAGGTTGGGAATATTTTTTAGAGGTACTTAGGAACATCATGAACAAGGTGACAGAGTTGGTTTATGGTAACAAATCTTTTTGATTTTTATCTGATTTTATACTTTTTGCTCTATAGCGGATGGATTATGGTAATATTTGTCGAATTTATTATAAATTATTGGCACAGTAAAAAAGTTTGGGAATATTTTTTAGAGGTACTCAGGAACATCATGAACAAGGTGACAGAGTTGGTTTATGGTAACAAATCTTTTTGATTTTTATCTGATTTTATACTTTTTGCTCTATAGCGGATGGATTATGGTAATATTTGTCGAATTTATTATAAATTATTGGCACAGTAAAAAAGTTTGGGAATATTTTTTAGAGGTACTTAGGAACATCATGAACAAGGTGACATAGTTGTTTTATGGTAACAAATCTTCTTAATTTTTATCAGATTTTATACTTTTAGCTGTATAGCGAAGGTTTATGGTAATATTTGTAGAATTTATTATAAATTATTGGCACAGTAAAACAGTTTGGGAATATTTTTTGGAGGTACTTAGGAACCTCATGAACAAGGTGACATAGTTGTTTTATGGTAACAAATCTTCTTAATTTTTATCTGATTTGATACTTTTTGCTCTATAGCGGATGGATTATGGTAATATTTGTCGAATTTATTATAAATTATTGGCACAGTAAAAAAGGTTGGGAATATTTTTTAGAGGTACTTAGGAACATCATGAACAAGGTGACAGAGTTGGTTTATGGTAACAAATCTTTTTGATTTTTATCTGATTTTATACTTTTAGCTCTATAGCGGATGGATTATGGTAATATTTGTCGAATTTATTATAAATTATTGGCACAGTAAAAAAGTTTGGGAATATTTTTTAGAGGTACTCAGGAACATCATGAACAAGGTGACAGAGTTGGTTTATGGTAACAAATCTTTTTGATTTTTATCTGATTTTATACTTTTAGCTCTATAGCGGATGGATTATGGTAATATTTGTCGAATTTATTATAAATTATTGGCACAGTAAAAAAGTTTGGGAATATTTTTAGAGGTACTTAGGAACATCATGAACAAGGTGACAGAGTTGTTTTATGGTAACAAATCTTTTTGATTTTTATCTGATTTTATACTTTTTGCTCTATAGCGGATGGATTATGGTAATATTTGTCGAATTTATTATAAATTATTGGCACAGTAAAACAGGTCAGGAATATTTTTAGAGGTACTTAGGAACATCATGAACAAGGTGACAGAGTTGATTTATGGTAACAAATCTTTTTGATTTTTATCTGATTTTATACTTTTTGCTCTATAGCGGATGGATTATGGTAATATTTGTCGAATTTATTATAAATTATTGGCACAGTAAAAAAGTTTGGGAATATTTTTTAGAGGTACTCAGGAACATCATGAACAAGGTGACAGAGTTGGTTTATGGTAACAAATCTTTTTGATTTTTATCTGATTTTATACTTTTTGCTCTATAGCGGATGGATTATGGTAATATTTGTCGAATTTATTATAAATTATTGGCACAGTAAAAAAGTTTGGGAATATTTTTTAGAGGTACTTAGGAACATCATGAACAAGGTGACATAGTTGTTTTATGGTAACAAATCTTCTTAATTTTTATCAGATTTTATACTTTTAGCTGTATAGCGAAGGTTTATGGTAATATTTGTAGAATTTATTATAAATTATTGGCACAGTAAAACAGTTTGGGAATATTTTTTGGAGGTACTTAGGAACCTCATGAACAAGGTGACATAGTTGTTTTATGGTAACAAATCTTCTTAATTTTTATCTGATTTTATACTTTTTGCTCTATAGCGGATGGATTATGGTAATATTTGTCGAATTTATTATAAATTATTGGCACAGTAAAAAAGGTTGGGAATATTTTTTAGAGGTACTTAGGAACATCATGAACAAGGTGACAGAGTTGGTTTATGGTAACAAATCTTTTTGATTTTTATCTGATTTTATACTTTTAGCTCTATAGCGGATGGATTATGGTAATATTTGTCGAATTTATTATAAATTATTGGCACAGTAAAAAAGTTTGGGAATATTTTTTAGAGGTACTCAGGAACATCATGAACAAGGTGACAGAGTTGGTTTATGGTAACAAATCTTTTTGATTTTTATCTGATTTTATACTTTTAGCTCTATAGCGGATGGATTATGGTAATATTTGTCGAATTTATTATAAATTATTGGCACAGTAAAAAAGTTTGGGAATATTTTTAGAGGTACTTAGGAACATCATGAACAAGGTGACAGAGTTGTTTTATGGTAACAAATCTTTTTGATTTTTATCAGATTTTATACTTTTTGCTCTATAGCGGATGGATTATGGTAATATTTGTCGAATTTATTATAAATTATTGGCACAGTAAAAAAGGTTGGGAATATTTTTTAGAGGTACTTAGGAACATCATGAACAAGGTGACATAGTTGTTTTATGGTAACAAATCTTTTTGATTTTTATCAGATTTTATACTTTTAGCTGTATAGCGAAGGTTTATGGTAATATTTGTCGAATTTATTATAAATTATTGGCACAGTAAAACACTTTGGGAATATTTTTTAGAGGTACTTAGGAACATCATGAACAAGGTGACATAGTTGTTTTATGGTAACAAATCTTTTTGATTTTTATCTGATTTTATACTTTTTGCTCTATAGCGGATGGATTATGGTAATATTTGTCGAATTTATTATAAATTATTGGCACAGTAAAAAAGGTTGGGAATATTTTTTAGAGGTACTTAGGAACATCATGAACAAAGTGACAGAGTTGGTTTATGGTAACAAATCTTTTTGATTTTTATCTGATTTTATACTTTTTGCTCTATAGCGGATGGATTATGGTAATATTTGTCGAATTTATTATAAATTATTGGCACAGTAAAACAGGTCAGGAATATTTTTAGAGGTACTTAGGTACATCATGAACAAGGTGACATAGTTGGTTTATGGTAACAAATCTTTTTGATTTTTATCTGATTTTATACTTTTAGCTCTATAGCGGATGGATTATGGTAATATTTGTCGAATTTATTATAAATTATTGGCACAGTAAAAAAGTTTGGGAATATTTTTTAGAGGTACTCAGGAACATCATGAACAAGGTGACAGAGTTGGTTTATGGTAACAAATCTTTTTGATTTTTATCTGATTTTATACTTTTTGCTCTATAGCGGATGGATTATGGTAATATTTGTCGAATTTATTATAAATTATTGGCACAGTAAAAAAGTTTGGGAATATTTTTTAGAGGTACTCAGGAACATCATGAACAAGGTGACAGAGTTGGTTTATGGTAACAAATCTTTTTGATTTTTATCTGATTTTATACTTTTTGCTCTATAGCGGATGGATTATGGTAATATTTGTCGAATTTATTATAAATTATTGGCACAGTAAAAAAGTTTGGGAATATTTTTTAGAGGTACTTAGGAACATCATGAACAAGGTGACATAGTTGTTTTATGGTAACAAATCTTCTTAATTTTTATCAGATTTTATACTTTTAGCTGTATAGCGAAGGTTTATGGTAATATTTGTAGAATTTATTATAAATTATTGGCACAGTAAAACAGTTTGGGAATATTTTTTGGAGGTACTTAGGAACCTCATGAACAAGGTGACATAGTTGTTTTATGGTAACAAATCTTCTTAATTTTTATCTGATTTGATACTTTTTGCTCTATAGCGGATGGATTATGGTAATATTTGTCGAATTTATTATAAATTATTGGCACAGTAAAAAAGGTTGGGAATATTTTTTAGAGGTACTTAGGAACATCATGAACAAGGTGACAGAGTTGGTTTATGGTAACAAATCTTTTTGATTTTTATCTGATTTTATACTTTTAGCTCTATAGCGGATGGATTATGGTAATATTTGTCGAATTTATTATAAATTATTGGCACAGTAAAAAAGTTTGGGAATATTTTTTAGAGGTACTCAGGAACATCATGAACAAGGTGACAGAGTTGGTTTATGGTAACAAATCTTTTTGATTTTTATCTGATTTTATACTTTTAGCTCTATAGCGGATGGATTATGGTAATATTTGTCGAATTTATTATAAATTATTGGCACAGTAAAAAAGTTTGGGAATATTTTTAGAGGTACTTAGGAACATCATGAACAAGGTGACAGAGTTGTTTTATGGTAACAAATCTTTTTGATTTTTATCTGATTTTATACTTTTTGCTCTATAGCGGATGGATTATGGTAATATTTGTCGAATTTATTATAAATTATTGGCACAGTAAAACAGGTCAGGAATATTTTTAGAGGTACTTAGGAACATCATGAACAAGGTGACAGAGTTGATTTATGGTAACAAATCTTTTTGATTTTTATCTGATTTTATACTTTTTGCTCTATAGCGGATGGATTATGGTAATATTTGTCGAATTTATTATAAATTATTGGCACAGTAAAAAAGTTTGGGAATATTTTTTAGAGGTACTCAGGAACATCATGAACAAGGTGACAGAGTTGGTTTATGGTAACAAATCTTTTTGATTTTTATCTGATTTTATACTTTTTGCTCTATAGCGGATGGATTATGGTAATATTTGTCGAATTTATTATAAATTATTGGCACAGTAAAAAAGTTTGGGAATATTTTTTAGAGGTACTTAGGAACATCATGAACAAGGTGACATAGTTGTTTTATGGTAACAAATCTTCTTAATTTTTATCAGATTTTATACTTTTAGCTGTATAGCGAAGGTTTATGGTAATATTTGTAGAATTTATTATAAATTATTGGCACAGTAAAACAGTTTGGGAATATTTTTTGGAGGTACTTAGGAACCTCATGAACAAGGTGACATAGTTGTTTTATGGTAACAAATCTTCTTAATTTTTATCTGATTTTATACTTTTTGCTCTATAGCGGATGGATTATGGTAATATTTGTCGAATTTATTATAAATTATTGGCACAGTAAAAAAGGTTGGGAATATTTTTTAGAGGTACTTAGGAACATCATGAACAAGGTGACAGAGTTGGTTTATGGTAACAAATCTTTTTGATTTTTATCTGATTTTATACTTTTAGCTCTATAGCGGATGGATTATGGTAATATTTGTCGAATTTATTATAAATTATTGGCACAGTAAAAAAGTTTGGGAATATTTTTTAGAGGTACTCAGGAACATCATGAACAAGGTGACAGAGTTGGTTTATGGTAACAAATCTTTTTGATTTTTATCTGATTTTATACTTTTAGCTCTATAGCGGATGGATTATGGTAATATTTGTCGAATTTATTATAAATTATTGGCACAGTAAAAAAGTTTGGGAATATTTTTAGAGGTACTTAGGAACATCATGAACAAGGTGACAGAGTTGTTTTATGGTAACAAATCTTTTTGATTTTTATCAGATTTTATACTTTTTGCTCTATAGCGGATGGATTATGGTAATATTTGTCGAATTTATTATAAATTATTGGCACAGTAAAAAAGGTTGGGAATATTTTTTAGAGGTACTTAGGAACATCATGAACAAGGTGACATAGTTGTTTTATGGTAACAAATCTTTTTGATTTTTATCAGATTTTATACTTTTAGCTGTATAGCGAAGGTTTATGGTAATATTTGTCGAATTTATTATAAATTATTGGCACAGTAAAACACTTTGGGAATATTTTTTAGAGGTACTTAGGAACATCATGAACAAGGTGACATAGTTGTTTTATGGTAACAAATCTTTTTGATTTTTATCTGATTTTATACTTTTTGCTCTATAGCGGATGGATTATGGTAATATTTGTCGAATTTATTATAAATTATTGGCACAGTAAAAAAGGTTGGGAATATTTTTTAGAGGTACTTAGGAACATCATGAACAAAGTGACAGAGTTGGTTTATGGTAACAAATCTTTTTGATTTTTATCTGATTTTATACTTTTT
The DNA here is from genome assembly GCF_963921795.1 of Nannobrachium achirus. Classification (NCBI taxonomy): domain Eukaryota; kingdom Metazoa; phylum Chordata; class Actinopteri; order Myctophiformes; family Myctophidae; genus Nannobrachium; species Nannobrachium achirus. Next base: position 57,651,629 of record NC_137813.1, read on the forward strand.
GCTCTATAGCGGATGGATTATGGTAATATTTGTCGAATTTATTATAAATTATTGGCACAGTAAAACAGGTCAGGAATATTTTTAGAGGTACTTAGGTACATCATGAACAAGGTGACATAGTTGTTTTATGGTAACAAATCTTCTTAATTTTTATCAGATTTTATACTTTTTGCAGTATAGCGAATGGATTATGGTAATATTTGTAGAATTTATTATAAATTATTGGCACAGTAAAACAGGTCAGGAATATTTTTAGAGGTACTTAGGTACATCATGAATAAGGTGACATAGTTGTTTTATGGTAACAAATCTTCTTAATTTTTATCAGATTTTATACTTTTTGCAGTATAGCGAATGGATTATGGTAATATTTGTAGAATTTATTATAAATTATTGGCACAGTAAAAAAGTTTGGGAATATTTTTTAGAGGTACTTAGGAACATCATCATATTCATTCAGTATATGAGCTACAGACATCAGTACTCTATACATTATATTCATTCAGTATATGAGCTACAGACATCACTATACATCATATTCATTCAGTATATGAGCTACAGACATCACTACTCTATACATCATATTCATTCAGTATTTGAGCTACAGACATCACTACTCTATACATCATATTCATTCAGTATATGAGCTACAGACATCACTATACATCATATTCATTCAGTATATGAGCTACAGACATCACTACATCATATTCATTCAGTATATGAGCTACAGACATCACTACTCTATACATCATATTCATTCAGTATATGAGCTACAGACATCACTACTATATACATCATATTCATTCAGTATATGAGCTACAGACATCAATACTCTAAGCATCATATTCATTCAGTATATGATCTACAGACATCACTACTCTATGCATCATATTCATTCAGTATATGAGCTACATACATCACTATACATCATATTCATTCAGTATATGAGCTACAGACATCACTACTCTATACATCATATTCATTCAGTGTATGAGCTACAGACATCACTACTCTATACATCATATTCATTCAGTATATGAGCTACAGAAATCACTACTATATACATCATATTCATTCAGTATATGAGCTCAGTATATGAGCTACAGACATCACTACTCTATGCCATCATATCCATTCAGTATATGAGCTACAGACATCACTACTCTATGCATCATATTCATTCAGTATATGAGCTACAAACATCACTACTCTATGCATCATATTCATTCAGTATATGAGCTACAGACATCACTACTCTATGCATCATATTCATTCAGTATATGAGCTACAGACATCACTACTCAATGCATCATATTCATTCAGTATATGAGCTACATACATCACAACATCATATTCATTCAGTATATGAGCTACAGACATCACTACTCTATGCATCATATTCATTCAGTATATGAGCTACAGACATCACTACTCTATGCATCATATTCATTCAGTATATGAGCTACAGACATCACTACTCTATGCATCATATTCATTCAGTATATGAGCTACAGACATCACTACATCATATTCATTCAGTATATGAGCTACAGACATCACTACTCTATACATCATATTCATTCAGTGTATGAGCTACAGACATCACTATTCTATACATCATATTCATTCAGTATGAGCTACAGACATCACTACTATGCATCGTATTCATTCAGTATATGAGCTACTGACATCACTACGTGGGGGGGGGGGGGTCTAATTTAAAGCATCTGTTGATTGAATAGTATGTAGTTCCATATTTTATACACCCTTGGTCTCGAAAGTCTAGAAATTCTAATGTACCAGCTCGCCTTGAACGCACCATCCCCTTGTCAAACCGTAAACAGCCGTGTAGAAGCGCACCATATTTTGAAGTGAGGATAGCGCGACCAGCTTTTCCTGAAGAGTAGATGGCGTGACCGCAGTCTATAACTGAGGCTTAAGCAAGCGGCACACACACACACACACACACACACACACACACACACACACACACACACACACACACACACACACACACACACACACACACACACACCTAAAACATGCTAAAGTCTAATCTCCTCCACATTGTGCACAAGACAGGAGATCAAAGAGCTCCAAAAGCTCCCGGCTGTGGAGGAAGATTAGTTCTGCACCCTGAGCTTCCTCACTGCTCTCTCTCCTCTCTATTCATTCATTTGTACATCTTTGGTCAGTATTTTGTGAGGAGGAACCATCTTTATCTCCACATTCTAACCTTTTTTTTTTGCGGGGTTTTCCTTGTAAATTAACGCCCTACTAGATCGGCATACTTATTATAGCAGTGCTTTTCAACCATCATAAATAATGGACCTGGTCCATTATTTATTCGGCATTTAAGCCACGGACCACGTACTATTTAATGAGATTTAGCTTCTCCTAGCTCTCACTTTGACTATTTTGTAATCATTGGATAAGATTGTATCCACAATCCCATGCTGTATTGAAGATGGTAGGCCTACCATAGGAGATATGAGATGACAGGCGAACAATTCTCTTGACTGTGTAGACATGAAGACCTTTCTTAACAGGATTGTGTAGACAATAATCAGAGAGCGACATGGTGATGCCCTGCCCTTCATTAATGGGCATAAAAGTACCCTGCTAGCAACTCACTAACTTGTCGTGTTGGTCAACGTCGCCATCTACTGGTAGAGAATGGGCATGACAGTAAAAATAAATATAATGGACTCCATTCCAGCTGGAACTTCTCTTGTATTGTGCCTCTTCTCAGCCAGTTTAGAGACCGATTAATGAAAGGATATAGACAACAGTCCAGTGGTGTTAATTAACTGCTTTATGAACTGCTTTTTTGTACTTTTATTCCGGACTTCCGATCAGGCACGGCACATAGAAAATGCTTGGTTCACCTTCAAGAACTACATGTATCATGTTTTGTTGGTCCTACTTTTTCCAAAGCAGTCATCCACAAGACACATAGATGCAGGCTAATTTCCAAATCCTCTGTCAACCTTTATTTGAATCAAATTAATTATTTTATTTTTAAGCAGCTGTACATGGACGGCTTGTCAACTCTCCTGGATCTCCCAGGAGTCTCCTGGATTTTGAACCCCTCTCCTGGGAGTCTCCTGGATTGGCAAATCTCCTGGATTTCTTCTGGATTTTGTATCAAACTCCCAAAATTCACCAGAACACAGGAAATTACATCTACTATGTTAAAAATGTTCTGGGGGAGGACCCCCAGACCCCCCGCTTTAGGGGTGGGGGCAATGCATGCAAGAAAGATCATACAGATATTCACTTAAGTAATGACTTAAAAATGAGAAATCATTATTAAAGATGTCCTTTTGCTTCCGTCATCAGATCTGTACTTGGCATATTAGGCTGAAATTGTACACATGCTAGTAAAGTAAGCCTGATAAATGTATCAAACATGCACAAAATTCAACAGAACACAGGAAAATATATCTATTCATAAGTTTTGGGGTGAGGGCCCCCCAGGCCCAGACCCCGGTTGGGGAGTTCCGCGCACCCCCCCAAAAAAAATCTCCTGGATTCTGACAGTCCAATGTTGACAACCCTGCCCGGAAGTGGACGCGCGCGTCACTACGTGGCTCCCTGTATGTTAGACCGGTGGTCAATGGGACTATCTCTGGCACTTCGTCGCCCTCTTGTGGCCCTTGGCACGCATCGAGTTAAGCAAGTGACTCAGCTTGACTTTGTTTACATCCCTCTTCTATTCTTTTATATGGAATCCATATTATAAAATAATTGAAGAGGGATGTAAACAAAGTCAACCTGACAACTGCCAAATTGATTATTTTATCATTATTTTACGCTTTGTGTGGTAATCTTTTTTTTCCAACCTATTTTCGAAACATTAATTTTATTTTAGCATCCGTTTCTCACGAAAAAGTTGACTATAAATTGACTATGAATTTATTTTATGAAGTACATTTTATTATTTTCCCCTGTAGCCAAGGTATGGAAGAAAACACAAAAAATGCAAAAACAATTGTGCATTTTGGAGAGGAGCACATTCGAGAGAGCTCACATAAAGCACTGATTAGGCTCGCGACGGGCCTGTCCATAGGTCATGGCTGCCAGTTCCCACCTGATGTCGTGTGGGAGTTCTGACTGCTCCAGACCGTACTGAATAACTGCTAGCTTGCATAGCGTCTTAAGACTAGGACTCAAGTCTAGGATGTACAGGTCATCGATAAGTGTGGGTAGGCAGCATTCGTCTTTATAATAATATCCTCCAAAGATGAAGACACGACTTCCCACCATGTAACAGCAACCCGCTGTCCTCCAAAACGAGTCATTCACCTTGGGCTTAATGTTCTTCCAGGAGATGGTCTCTGGACTGAATTTCCACATATCTTTGCAGTCCAAACCACCAAATATGTACAGCTCTCCATTGTAGGCAAAGGCTGAATGATCACAGCGTTCTTCTGCAGGAAGCTGTGCAAGAGGCGTGTCCATCCAGCTGTCGGTCTCTGTGTCAAACACTCTGATGTTGTTGATGCCTCTGTCTTCCTGGGTCCCCCAGCCACAAGATACAAACATCTTTGTCCCAATGATGGTGGCAGAGTGACCTCTTGAAGCAGGAGGTGGAATGCCTCTGGTGTTAATGAAGGACCAGACCATCGTGGTGGTGTCCAGCTTGTAGATGTCATTAGTGTCATCGTAGGACCTGTTGGGGGATCCTCCATGGATATACATGACTTTACCCAAGACACAGGCAGAGTGGTCCCTTCTCCCCACTGGAACGGTCCCAGAAACCCTTGTCATGATCCATCTGAGGGCGTCGACATCAAATGCATAAAGAATGTTGCAACAAATTATACCTTCAACAAGTCCTCCCCAGATGTAGGCGATATCTTCAATGAGCACAGCTGTGTGAAAACAGCGACTACAGGGAACCTCAGGGGGTCGTTCTCCTGTTGTAGTCGTCACTGAGGGCAACGTCCTCCATCTCAGAGACACTGTGTTGAAGATATACACTTTGATCTGATCTTCTCTTCTTGGTGTATTAGGGCCCAATTCGTAACCTCCAAATGCGTACACTTTGTGTCCCACCGATACAGCAACATCATAGGCGATATTTGGGGGTGCTCGCAGCTTCACTGTGCAGTGCAACATTTGACAGAGCATCAGCAACAATACTGGTTTAAATTATACTTTCACCACCTTGCTCTGTAAGACAGTCTTATTGAACACGAGACCGTTTATATAGGAGGCCAGTTTATCATGTCAGTACTGTGATGTCATTTAGTGTGCCGTCATAGAATGTCCATATTTGGTCACAGTTGGAGCCCACTTATAACGCCTCCCAGTGTAAAATGTATGTTTCAAAAAGCAATGGAGTTCATGAGTAGCCTATATTCACATCACTCCTATGTTAAAACTGGCCAATGGGAGGGCGGGACCGGCAGAGTGACATAGGTGTGACAACTAGTTGAGTAAATTGGGACTTTTTTCTCAGAGGCTTTCAGCTTCCAGGAACCGAAGGTCACAGTTTAGTATGTGAAACGGGCCGTTTAATGGCACATCATGTCTCCTCCGTCTGTCTGGACGTGAACACTTTTTTTACGGTCTATGGGTTTGCTGCTCTGACATCATGCTCTGATGTCACTGGGATGTCAGGGGAACCACTCTAACGGAATGGGTTTGCTGCTCTGACATCACGCTCTGGCTTCACTGTGATGTCACAGTAACAGAATCCCTTTTATGCCCATACATGAACCAGCCACACAAATATGGGCTGTCTTGGCCATATATGGATTCTGTTAGTGTGGTATGTGGCCGAAGTGGTCTACATATGGGTCCTGTTAACAGAGGCATTTGACATTAAGAGGGGAGTGAAGAAAGGGTGCCCCCTATCGGCAGTTCTCTATATCCTAGCTATTAACCCTTTATTAAAAAAGATTAAAGAAGAAAAAAGGCTCACAGGTGTAAAATAGTGGTGGTGAGCGGGTGGTCGTATTGGCATACGCCGATGATATAACCATTATTGTTAAAAATCAAAAACAGCTAGATATTGTTAATGAACACATATCTCTGTATGAAGAGGTCTCAGGTTAAAAATTGAACCAAGATAAAACGGAGGGTGTCTGGTTCGGGCGGAGAGAGGCAAAGCCAAAAATTAAGATAAAAGATACAGATAAAATGACAGTCCTGGGCTGCAGGGGAGTTATATTTCATTCTTTTTTTTATGTGATACTAGACACCTTATCAAACACAATGCGAAGACATTTCTTGGTAAGGAATTTGTTCCCAAATGTGTATATTTAATGACTATAACATGGCCGCCCTGTTTTTATTAATTTCACAGTATCTCCCAGTAATAACTAATTTATTCCTTATTGGTACAAATGAAATCTCCTGAAAGCTTTAACAAAATGTTACTTATAACTGAAATCATCAATACTGGACATTATGGCACATGGAAAAAGGAGAAACATCCAATTACATTCGGAAATCTTCAAATTTAACATAAATATGCTTATAACCTTAACCTTAACCAACTGTTTTTTTACAATTGTACTTGTAATCACTTGACTATTCTTTATATATGCTAATTGGATTCCTAGATCATCAAAATATGAGGTTTGACACCACAAATATTTGTCTATGATGAATAATAAAGGAATAATGGTCTTTTAAGGAACTGGCGGTGGCCATCTTGAAAATATGCATTTTTAGTGGTCAGATTTTGGTAGACTTTTGATATGTTATTAAGTACACCTGATACCACAAGAAACCATCGAGAAACCTTTTTTTGCATTTTTTTGGGGTCGAACCATATCTGCACCCGCCTAAATGTATCTTTTGGGTCACAGGCTAAAACGTTTGGGAATTAGACTGCTCTAATCAGGGGCGTCACAAGGGATAGGAAAGTTAGACTGAGTTACTGGGGCCCAAGGTGGAGGGGCCCTAGTAACTTTAGCTATTGAAAAATAGCAGATATACAAGCTCACAGCGCGGCACCGAGTGCCGCGCTGCGAGCTTGTAGATCTGTTATTTTTAAGTCAATTTTTAACTCAAATTTTGCTTCTGGGGGTCCCTGGAACGAAATATTTTGAGATCGGGGTCCGTGGCCAAATCATCTTGGGGGTCCTTGACATAGGTTTCTTGCACACATTTTCACGATTTTTCAAAAATAGCAGATCTACAAGCTCGCAGCGCGGCACTCGGTGCCGCGCTGTGAGCTTGTATATCTGCTATTTTTTAATAGTTAAAGCACAGGGGCCCCACAGTGAATCCTTGTACCCGGGGCCCAGAATTTGGTGTGACGCCCCTGGCTCTAATTAAAGAAAACAGGTTAGATGTGTCAACAATTCCTACTCTGAGTGGAGTAAAATATATGCATGAGGCATGTCTCAGCATGTAGGCATAGAGAGAACTCACTAAATAACATTATGGACCATGACCAGACTTTACAGTAAAAGCTGATGTAGTGTATAATGACCCTTACATGTCCACTTTCAGTTAAACTAAACGTCTGATTTTATTGTGTTGTTGTTATGGAGCCATATACGGACTATACTCTGTTACTTATTTATAAAATAAAATGTAATTTCACAATTATACCACTAGAGGTCACAGCCTGCTTATGGACACCTTGGCTTATATGTTACAGTAATACATTCAAATCACATAGTAGTTCATAAAGGAGACCAGAGTTGAGATATTCTCTCTGTTCTCTACCTAATAGAGTTGTTGAATGTTGAAAAACCAACTTTTGGGTAACTAGATGACATGATTATTATCCCTATAATCTAGTAGTTAGTAGTTACCGAAATGTAATAATAATATGTGTGTGTATGTAGACTATGTGTGGGTTGGACGAGATACTTTTGAAGAACTAAGTAATTGGATTAAATTAGGCTATTAAAATAAACATTGTAGAGCCCCTCAACCCACACTTTCACTTTGAGAAGCCACTGATAGACATGTTGATTAGAACACCAAAACATTTAAATATGTGTGATTGTGAATGATTCAGAGCTTCTATCACCTTGACGATATTTAAGAAACATCTAAATTATATCTGATTTCTTCCTCACTGTTGTCCACGTGATTTCATCTACTGATGTGTTATCTTACCTATTGTGTCTTTTTCTCTCTTTTGTGCAGTTTCTGTTTTTATTTCTGCATTGCTCTAGTAGATAAATTGTATTATTTTGTATTGTTCTCATTGAACTTTTAATCTGTCTAATTAATGACCATTGGAAAGGATTCCAAATAAGCCCGATGGCTTATTCCTCTCCTTGCACAGTGGCAAAGGCCACAATTGTGACACACAGTGTGTGACGTGCAGAGATCACCTATGATTGTACATTGTTGACACAATCTATGCCCAATCGGCCAAACTTAATAAGCCAATTTGTGATCAGCATGCAAATGATTTGAATCCCCTCAGACATTCAGCTCTATCCTGTGGGCGAGGGAGGTGAGGGTGTTGAACTCATCAAGATGCTTCACACCAAAACCAGCAGATCATAGTCCTGGAATGAGGCACTTCTGTACTTCAAGAGTAAGGTAAGCGATTTGGTGTAAATCGAATCAGCATACCAGTGGCTTTTCAAAGTGGAGGTGAGGGTTGAGGAAAAAAAAGAAAAGAAAAAAAGCCTATTTTAATCATTGTAATCGAAGTTTGTGATACCCACTTGTGCACAGTACATTCCTCTGTGCTAATGTGTTGCATATGTAACTCTGAGAGGGTTGAATTGTGGGAGATGTGATATATTTTCCAGTCATGTTCAGATTTGTAGGACTCATGCAAGTCTTTGAGTCAATGCGTGATTCATAGCAGAGAGTACAGTACATCAATCAATATCTGTCAAACTAATTCATATAACACCAGCAACTGAGCTAAAATAACTGAGTTTGGTACAATAGTCTGTTATTAATGGCCATGTCTTCACTGGCAGCCGCATACAGCCTGAATCAGATCTGTGTCACATCCAGATTGGAATCTGATTGGTTCCATGTGAACCAATTTTAAACCAATCGGATTCAAATCTGGATGTGGCACAGATCTGATTCAGGCTGGATTTGGCTGCCAGTGTAAATGGGGCCTAATAGCCCGAAAAATGCTTGCTGAGGAACACAGAAACGAGAAGAAATGCTTCGAGTTGGAGCCACACCTTTTCTGTGAATTAGCCCTATTCACGGCCCGCCCACCTACTTCCGTTTCTCAGTTTTCCCCGGGTGCTGACTTCAATTTTGAAGGGGAAACTATACTGGACTTAAAGCCAACAAATCGTTATTTCTAACGGTAAAGTAAATTATAATGCTTTGTGCCGTTTACTATCTTGTGTTCTTGATCATGCTAGCCGTATTTTATACTTTACTATTCGGAAATTGCATTAAATTTGCGATTTCTGTGTTAACTCTATTGGCCATAGTAGGATTTACCCCTTCAAAACGGGACTTCAGCACCCGGGGGATGCTGAGTGGGTGGGTCGTGAATAGGGCTAATTGACTATCAGCGTGACATGTCCCTGTCAAGCCTGCTGCACACTGGGCTAAACATGGGGACCAAGGAAAATCTGCCTATAGCTATGACAGTCTGTATGCATTATTGTTACTGTAAGTTGTCATTATGTCCAAATAGTTGTGTGAGGGTTAGCCAACCTGTGTTTTTAGACTTACATTACTGAATAAAAATGTGCATGTAACCTGGCTTCCTGTACTGTATCTTCCTGCTGGCAAACAGAAACGCACCCACACATACATTTAACATTAGGCTAGTGTGGTTGCTGCTATATGCAACACTCTGTTGTTACTAGTCCAGTTCAATATGTCCAAACATGAAAGGTTCGTTCAAATCTTCGGGGGATTGGGAAAACTATACATTTGTGGAAACCTCAGAGTATAACAAATAACATCTCATTAAGCAAAATGTATACTTCATCATGCAAACAACATCAATATTAGGAGATCTACAAGCTGGCCCAGGCTGCCGGTGTGGTGGTGGTCCGGGCACGCCAGCCTGACAGCGTGTTGCGTGTTCAAATCCCGTTCCCGACGACCAACTATATGACCGACAAGCCAAGAGTTAAAGCATTGGATAACTTATGTTCAGTGTCTGTGATAGTTGTCATGCAGTCACCATATACGGTAGGAGGCGATGCTTCCTGTAAACGTGATCTGTATCACTGTATCATGAAATACTTGTTGAGTTTCCCAAGCCTGTGCAACTACTAGCGTTTGTGTTCAATAATGTCTTGTTCAATGTGAGCACAAATAAAGATGTTAAATGTGTGTGTTGTGTTCTCAGCTGTTTCACTTCTCAGAGCTGTGTGGTCACAGTGGTTTACATTCAACTGATACGGGGCACATTAGGACAGGAAGGCGAGGTCTGACGCTTCTGCAGCTGCAGCCTCTTACGGCATAGCAGAGAAAATAGACCTTCATGAAATTATTTTCACCTTTGTGAGGTTGAGTTATGAAGCCTTAGGTGGAACATGAAACGATGGGCCCCTGGTCACAGACTTGTAGCGTGTGTGTGTGTGTGTGTGCGCGCGCGTGTGTGCGTGAGTGGTTGAGGTTGCAACATGCACTGTTTTCACCGAGGCAAAGGTGTTGATTCAAAAACGACTCCATTGCAGGATGTCATTTTACTTGTTATTGTTAATGTCCATATTTTATGGACATTATGTGTGTGTGTGTGTGTGTGTGTGTGTGTGTACATACACGCAGACAGACACGCAGAGACTTCTCGCATTTATAGATAGATATGCAAATGTCTCCAAATGAAAACGCATAAACATACACTTAGTAAAACATGTGTAAAATATTCATATTCTGTAGTTTTATCATGTCCTTTGAAATTGGGCTAGGTAAGGCTTCAAAATGTGTCCACATTGTGTTTTTCAGCTCCTATATGATAATAACAGTGTTATGCAGGCATCTATTTACTGAAAATATTTAGGCGAGGATTAAAAACCTGCAATTCCAGTAAGTTAAAACTTGCATTACTCAATGTCAGTTGCACACAGAGTGATTATTTATTTCTGGGTAAAACTTCAAAATGTTTCCTTCAAAATGAGACCATGCCCAATGCATTACTCCAAATGGTTTTAAAACTACAATCAATTTACTTTGGGTACGCTGTGTATAGGCGTTTTTCGCAAATTATACAGGATTGTTAACAGGTTAAATGTCAAATGAAAACTAGCCTGTATTGCTGCCGTTTTGTTGTGTTAATCTGTTTTTGACTTTTTCTCTGTATTGTTTTAATCTGTATACATCTGCACTCTTTTTCTATATTTAATACATGACATTTAACCATCATTCTGTTTATAGGATTACTGTCTGTTTTGAGCAGCTTTGAAACAGTGTGCATTGTTTCACTGAATGGATTCTGTGTGAAAACAATTGTTCTTGTCATATGATTGACAAGAACTAAGCCTCTAGCCTAATTCAGGCATATCAGGCATATCAGACTGCTATGTGCAGAAGAAGAGGGCACAGGAGAAAACTTTGACAAGTAAAGCCTCTTTTATTGACAGGGTCTTCATAAAGATGTATTGACATTGCAACGTTGTAACGTTATTTGTATGTACCTGCAAATAAAGCAAGCTTTAAGTTTGTATCATTCTTCTAAACGAAAATGATTGACAGTTTGGTCCACATACAGACTACTGTTTCGCTGACAGTGTGAAGAGTATTCAGTTTTGATTCAAACTATAAAATGATCATTCAGGTATGAGGTGCTTATGCTGTCTTAGTAGGAGCCAACATGATGAATTTTATCTTTGATTCATTCATTAAATTAATGTGACAGAACACCAATTGGCCATCCTTAAGGCAGGGCTGTCACAGTGGTGACCCCATAATCTCTGGGGGAAGCCACAGCTGAAGTACCATGCATAGTAGTACATAAGGACCGCAGGAATACACAAGCAATGGAGGGTGAGAGAACTTTTCTCTGTTTGGTCCGGTTTGACTCCCAGTACGTAATTCTCTGGATGATTTAGCTCCGTATACGGACCCTTACGGACAGCACCCAACTGGACGGACTCAACGTACAAGATGTATCCGTAGCAAGAAGTACCCACGGCCACCGTTGTCAAACACAGGCGCAGTACTAGTGATGAAAATTACTTTAACTCTGCTCTATGACAGCAGTTCTCAAACTGTGTGTCCCAATATAAATATATTTGATCAAGAAACGGGAAAAAAGGAATGTTGTTAACCACTCGACTCACACACACACACACACACACACACACACACACACACACACACACACACACACACACACACACACACACACACACACACACACACACACACACACACACACCGCATCACAGTCATCAGCAGAGACATTGTGTTGGACAGTGAGGCACACAAGTCACAAGAAGAGATGATTTAGCTCAGCGGCTCATTTATTACTAGGGAATTATGTTTAATATATGAGCGGATGTGTAGGCCTACGTGTGTTTTGTTATAATTACTCCGGGTCCGGATCCATGTGGTTAAATTTGTACCCTCGCGGAGTTGCATTTACCGCGATAAAGTTGCCGACAGACAGCAGAACCATTCGAGACTGTTACCACATAATATAGACCTACCAAACATCACAGTGGGTCAAACAAATCTGTGGTTCTACATATTTTGGCTAAATGCTTCGGTTTTTACACGTGTGTGCAGAACCACCATGTGGTGCGTGGCCCCAACGAGAGCAGAATTGGAGCGGAGAACGGGTCGGCATATAAATAACGTAGAGAGGAACTATGCATGTCAACGGATTTACCGAACGTACTTTCTCACCCAAAACGTACACAAAATCAAGCATACGTAACTATAAATGGCCCTTGACTGTCACAGTGGTGACCCCATAATCTCTGGGGGAAGCCACGGCTGACTGTCACAGTGGTGCCAGGAAAACAATGGCTGCATTTACATGCACAACATGTATTAATTCAGAATGAACTCATTCCGAATAGAGATTCATACCCAAACGTTTACATGGAACCTGATGAACAAGTCTATTCTGATTCAAACGGTTTATAGGCCTACCACCCCTCCAAACTGGAATGAAAATTCATTCAGAATGGATATTCTATTCCATTCTGAGGTGTTTACAGGAGCATTTGTATTCTGAATACAAGTGGAATATACCGGTACCTGCCCATGTAAACGCAGCCAATAACATGGAACAGGACAACTTGAACAAGGATATTGTCACTGTCGGGCAGAAAACTCTCCAAGTTTGATATTTTTTATTTATATCTTTTTGTAAAGTAAAGCCCTGCTTCATCATACATACAAGACTGCCGCACATAACTGATGAAAATAGCAGATCTACAAGCATGTGTGCTTGTAGATCAGCTATTTTCACTATTTTAAACAATTTAAAATATTATATTTTAATAATAAAAGTGATAAACGAAAGGTTTTGGACATACAAGGTTTCCACCCGACAACAATGATTTGATTTTGCACTTCCTTCTGGATCAATGGGACACATTACCTGATATGACCTGTCCTGACCTGGGGAATGCACACAACAATCTAATTGACAATGGAAATGTAACATGCTCAATTGTATAGAGCCATGTGAGAAATCTCAAATAATGTGGAAAAAAGTGATTTCTATATTCAGAAATGTATATATATATATATATATATATATATATATATATATATACATTTGTGTGTATGATCATTCACTACACATGCAGTTCAGTCTTCCACACGCAAGACAGAACAGTTAATTAGAGTCAGCAGTGGTGTACGTTGTGTGTAAAGAAGCAACGCTTTCTAACGGTTCTCACCTAGACTTCTCTTTTTTAGTGTTGGTTGTGTTCTTGGTCTGCGTAACATACAAAATGTCTACCGCAATGCTTTTCTGTTGCACACTTTAGAACATATAGCTGAATGTGTCAAAACAATTCACACGACCACACACTCAAGTGGCGGAACATCTTTAGTAATACAACACAACAGGAAAAAAAACTACACAACAATGTGCGCACACACAAGGTTTAACAATATTCATCAACACCAGTCCACACTTCCATCCACACAGGGGAGGGTACAAGGACACAAACAATGCAAGTGCAGTGTTTGGTTACATTCACAAAATCATAGCACATGTCTCCATGATACAACAAGAATGTCACTCAGTATTCCGTAAGCATCAGCAAGCATCTCTGCCATAATAGCAGAGACATCACAACACTTTGCCAGCCCTTCTGCTTTGCCTCTGGACATCCCAAGCTGTCAAAATGCCCCAACAACCAGTTGGTGGGCATGTCCCATGCAGGCTGGACCACCACTAAAATCTGCACCTACAACATTTCACTGCACCTACATACATTAGAACGCACGGACGCATCGAGCAGTAGGAGATCCCATGCACCAGGAGGACATACACTCAAAGATGGATGCACCACGGTGGATTCTAAACCTCAACCTCTGCGGTGGTGGGCAGCCATTTCACCACTGTGCTAACCGAGTTGCTACACCCTTCATGTGATCAGCCTGCGATGTTTGTCTTCTATCACGTCAGTCGACGACAATTTATGACATTATTGGACAACATTTCGGCCCGTTCAGAGCAACAGTGGCTTCTAACTGGTACTGAACACGGTGGTGTTGACTGCATGGGTTCTGTTTCCCAAACAGTTGCTCGGGAGCCATTTGTGGGTCGTGGACACGTTTTATGGGTGCCTTTATTGTACATTTTCAAAACACATTCCCAAAAAAGCAACCGTTTGCATGGATTAAAAAACGAATTTCCGTTTCAGTAATTACATGAAGACATCAAATCAAAATAAAATACATTTCATAAATTAGAAAACAAATCCACAGATGTACAAGCTCACTGAGGTTACTGTATATTGTACAGTTATTTGGGAAGAAACAGAGTCTGTACGGCTCCTTATACATTTTCGGGGGAGAGTGAGCCTTCGGTTTAAGGTGCTCACCCCGACCTGCAGATCACCATAGAGTGGATGGTAGGGGTTGATGGCCTTTATGCCACCTCCCCAGCACTGCATGAAGCAGAATGCTGACTGGCAGGGCAGGGCTTCGCGAGATGATGGTAATCTTCTGTAATGTGTGAAGAAGCAACATGTTCTAGTGGTTCGCGCCTTGACTTCCCTATTTAGTTTTGTTTGTGATCTTGTTCTTGATCTGCTTACCTGATGCAATTATAAATTAATGTATTTATTTTAGTATTATTCTTTTGATTGCTTGAAAACAGGGTGCTTTTGTTTTCGTCTTCCTTTTTTTCAAAACTCTTCATACAATTCACACAACCACACAATCAAGTAGCAGAACACCTCAGACCTCGATTTTATAGTGATCTATTATAGGCCTACCATAGAGGGGTGTGTGTGTGTGTGTGTGTGTGTGTGCGTGTGTGTGTGTGTGTGTGTGCGCGCGTGTGTGTGTGTGTGTGTGTGTGTGTGTGTGTGTGTGTGTGTGTGTGTGTGTGTGTGTGTGTGCGCGCGCGTGCGTGCGTGTAGCTTCCAGTCCATCGTTACATAAACCACTCCCTGCATAGTGAATACATAATGATTAGAGTTGACATGTCAAAACTACAGAGATATAAGACAGAGTGTGTTGTTCAGTGAAGGTCCAGTTCAGACTATAACTGGATCTGAGCATCATATCACTGTCTGTACTGACAGCTGTCTGTACTATTGACAGCTATACAGACAAATATGAACAAAATAACCTTTGTGCTCCTTCTGCTATGGACCTCAGGTAAAGTATGACTCTGTTTTAAAGATCCTTGCGATGTGAAATACATTGCAACTACAATGCATGTGTATGTTTTCTTTTTACTTGCAAAGGGATCAAAAGCTCACCCAAGTCTATACTTGAACTAATGGATTCATTCATGAATTCATCTTTTGTTTTATGCCAATGGTTTGACAATCAGCAGTGGTTCTCTATGGAGACTTCCCTATGGAGACACAAAAGAGTCTCCTCAAATTATTGGCTTAGGAATGTGACAAAAATATCAATGAATACAAGTCTCCAAATCTTTTTGCATTTGTGAAGGTGGGTTAAATAGTAATAATAAAAATCACACATAATTTGTGTTTGAGGTTCATTCGTTGTAGTTCACAGTTCGGTCATAGACTGCAGGCTGGGATGAGCGTTACCATTAGAACGTTACCACTGGATGATTGTTACCATTAGACACGGTGGAAAGGATTCTTGCTCTTGACTCATAGTCATGTCAAATTTTATGTAAATAATTTTGTAACGACATCAAATGTCATGTTACCGGAAAGTTGTATTGCCCAGGTTGAACTAGTATTCTGGTAATCAGGTAGTCTGGAGATTAAAGGACAACTTTAGTTTGTTACAACAAGGGTTCATATTTTAGATTGTAATTAAAGAATATAAAAGATGAGTTTTAAATTGATTTCATTTACTTCTTTCTATTGTTTTAGAGATACTTATTTCAGTGGTTGGGGGAATGCGTACAAGTGGCTAAATATGTCATTTTATACAGAATAAGCTCATTCCCAAGATACAACGCAACCTTTCATGGTTGGATATGACTTATGGGGGCTAGAAGTGTTACTGTAAATAGCAATAAAGGAATTGCTGGCTTATTGTGTCTAAAACTTACATATTTAGCCACTTGTACGCATGCCCCCATGCGTACGCATGCCCCACATTTTAGCACGGTAAACAGGATAAAACAATAGAACAAAGCAAATGAAAACATTTTAACACTCACTTTTTCTTTTATCTAATTACAATCTAAAATATGAACCCTTGTTGTAAAAAAACAAAGTTGTCCTTTAACTGGTAATCTTTTCAACAGGCACAACTGTCGACCTGCATTCTGACAATGTGATTGCCCACAATGATACCACTGGCAGACGTGAGTATAGCAGCCAAAAACTACTCAACTGTTATTAACTTGAGACGCAAAAGAGAGATTAGAGGTTTACCCGGTAACCAAAGTAACAAGCTCACAACACGTTGCTTAGTGTCGCGCTGTGAGCTTGTAGATGGGCTGTTTTCACTACTTCTTAAACATTTGTTTTATAATTCAAGGAATTTCTTTCTTTTTTTAAATGAAAATCATAGCTTTTTTGGGGAATGTTTTTCTTAAACCTTTTGGAATAAAAATAATTAAAAACATATATATGTAAGAAACCAAAAATTAAGGGACCCATAAAAATGTGCCCATGACCAGTGTTCCAGTCAAGTGGGAACCAATGCTTTAAGGTTTAATGTTCTGCAATGCTTTCTTGTTTGTTTTAATCTCTGTGTTGAACCATGCTGCAACATCCTCGCCACACTCGCAGCAGTTGGGCGCTGTGCACAAAAGCACAACGCAAGTCCTTCAGGCTGTGGTGTCCCAGCCATCCGTCCAGTCAACCCCTGCTATGGATTAGGTATCATCAAGGGTGGGACGGCTAAACCTCACTCCTGGCCCTGGCAGGTCGCCCTGGAGGTAGGCCTACATACCGGTACCATAATAGGCAGTGGCGTAACAACATTGTGATAGGCCCTGGTGCAGATATTTGTTGTGGGCCCCCCAACCCACCCCACCCACCCCTATATACACAAGCGCAAGTGACATTTGAAATGTTTATTTATGTCCACATAAGCAGAAGTACAAGAATGTACAAAGGACATAAACAATATCATTGCAGTAAGCATTGGCGCCTAACTCTGTCCC
This sequence comes from Nannobrachium achirus, assembly GCF_963921795.1. NCBI lineage: Eukaryota > Metazoa > Chordata > Actinopteri > Myctophiformes > Myctophidae > Nannobrachium > Nannobrachium achirus. Next base: position 57,669,294 of record NC_137813.1, read on the forward strand.
CACTAGGGGGAGCACAAAGCTAGGAGACATTTGGCGCCGCATAGCGGCGCCGCGAAAAATTGTGTATTTCCGGTTATAAGGTCGGCCAAAATGGGTATTTTTGGGTATAAAGTCAACTAAAACGGGTTTCCTTTATTAAGTCAATTTCGGGTGTCTTTGGGGCTTCAGGGGAGGACCTGGATATGTTGCTTGGTGCGCACCTTTTTTTTAAATAGGCCTATAAACATGACCAGGGCTCTGACATGACCAAATAAATAGAACACTAGGTCTACAATGCAAGCCTTTCAGTGCTGCACATTAAATAGACACGACCCATCCTGACTGATTGACACACAGCTGACAGGTCTCAAAGGATGATTGGACAAATTATCATTCACTCGGCACTCCACCAGCTAGGGCCTAGCCTAGGCAGCTACTCAGCACCTAAACCCATTACCGTAATACTTGTTGCGGCCGCGCAGATGCATTCCACCGCCGAACGTCATTACCGTATTACCAAGTGTGGTCGCGCAGACAGATTTTTTTTTCTTTTTTTTCTCCTCTTCCTTCATGGGCCCCTGTGTGTGTGGGCCCTGGTGCGGCTGTACCAGCTGCACCTCCATATTTACGCCACTGATAATAGGCTACATCTCTCTCTCTCTCTCTCTCTCTCTCTCTCTCTCTCTCTCTCTCTCTGCTATTATCCACACTGTCTTACTTTTATATTTGCCAATTATACAATGGACAGTGCATTCATATCCATGTATATTTTTGTTAATATATTTAAAAAAAAAAAAGAACAATGGAAGTGTGCGTGCCTGCGTGAGTGTGTGCATGCGTGTGCTTGCATGAGCATGTGTACGTGCACACTTCCATGGGGTTGAAAATGTGGATGAAAGTTAAGGAACGGAAGCTATGTTGTACCATTTGGCTGAATTACTGAGACACGGTATACTAAGTTTCCAGTGTTTCTCAAACTCAGTGGTTCTCAAAGTGGATTCTAGGGACTCTGTGGGTTTCTTTGGGGGGGGTCTTGACCCATGCAAGTCTGTAACTCTGACAGTGTACAAATGGAACCAAATTAACCTGTTCATTTGGCGCGCCTCCGTCATCTCCACCGAAAGCAAGCGCTCCCCCCCCCTTGTTCCATTGTCAGAACCGGAACGCCATTTTGATTCACACCCCCCAAAGCAACCCACAGAGTCCCTAGAATCCACTTTGAGAACCACTGAGAGATAGATCCTGCTGTTGCTAACGAAACTTTATGTGAATTCAGAGTCACTGGGGCTCTTCGTTCTGTGGTGGATCACTGATCAACAAGGACTGGGTTGTGACTGGGGCCCACTGCGACGTCAGGTACAGTAGACAGGTCTCCGTCTGTACGGAATATTATATATTATCTACACAGTACAGTAGCATTTTTAAAACTGACTTTTAAGTGCAAGAAACACAGTAAATCTTAACATCTTTTCAGTAAATCTCACCGTGTAATCCTGGGTCAGCACCACCTCAAAAACAACATCAGCATCCAGAATATTAGAATTGGAAAGGTAAGTGATCCGTTTTACATGGCTTATAATGTGTATAAACAACATTATTTTGTCACATTTGTTATCAGGGTCCTCTCCATTTTCCCCCAGATCGGAACATTTAATCAACAAGAAAGCAACAAATTAAACAATTATCTCTCTTAACAGCTAAGATAAATATGTAATTTCCCTGATAGGTCATCAATCACCCCAACTACAACCGCCAAACTCACGACTATGACATCACACTGATCAAGCTTGCAAGCCCTGCCAAGATGAACAGGCATGTGTCCCCCGTGTGTGTTGCTGAGGCCTGTGACAACATCTGTGCTGGCACCAAGTGTGTGGCCACTGGCTGGGGCAGGACCCGCTACAACCGTGAGGGCATGACAAAACACACTCTTTTCCTCCATCAACCACTTCCAGCTAATAGGCCAGAGATTAGCTCCCGACAAACACTCAGACAGACACACACGCAGACACCCTCCTTTAGACGGCTTAGATGCAACTACTGTAGATCAGGCAGGGGCAAATGTTATGATTTGTTTTTTGGAGCAAAGTTATCTTTTCCCCCAGAAAAAGGCTTCTCCTGGCGGTAGATACATTTAAACTGCAATTGCTTCATGATTGCTGCCCAAAGTTAAGTACGGGCAAATAAAATAGTTGACAGCTGACACAGACCTGGCGGCTGTGTGGTTTTAAATTTAAATTGAAAAAAAAAAAAAAAAAAACAGTAAACACAACATGACACCACAATCAAACTGATCTGAATCAAAATATTTGACTGGGGCAATTATGTCATATGAATGACAACACACATCATGGCAGATCTACAGTAGATCAAGAATAGTATTTATCCTATACCAGCCCCATTATTGTGGATGATATTCTCCATAATAATGTACTAATCAAGGATATAGCATTTACCAACTTTTGAAACCGCAGTTTCACCATCATCACTGCATATGTGGTTCCGGCTGGTGTTAAATTGGGACCCTGAGTGCAGTCACAGACTGCGTTCCAAGTAGCCTACATTGCATTCCGTAGGTTAATGATTAGGGATGGAGCCCTAAACAAGGGTAGCTCGATAACCCAATAACAGATTTATTGAGTACCCAGTGTCAATATGCTTTGGGATTATCAAGCTTGTTATCGCGCATAGCGGTTCATGATCTCACATTTAGACAATATAGACAAAAGGCATTCAAGACATTATTACAGTACTATCAATAATATAAAGCCATTTAACACTTATTGCACACTAATGAATGATTTTTAATGATATTTGTTACTTTTGTCAATTGTTATCTTCATAGATGGTGGTCAGCAACAAATTCACAGTCGCAACAACAGGCCAATAAAAAAGATAATACCAGTTCTGTTTAGAATTTATCGTCTCATATCTTTCCACAAAATATTAGAAAATGTTCAATAGTGGGCTTGATAAAAGCCCGGCTCAATAAGCAGGATCGATAAGGTGCTCATTATCAATAAAAATTAACAAGCTCCATCCCTATTAATGATTAAACCGTTAAAGGTTATGAATACCATTCAAAAATGTTTTTACATTGGAATGTCAGGGGCAACAATCACTTTGGGGGTGAACTCCTGTAAGGTGGGATTTGGCCCGTGGGCCGGCAGTTGAATAGGCCTATCTAACCTCTTTCAGGGACATACCAAAAGAAAAATGTCATAATAGGTATCAGCTCAGAGGTCAAACTTAACCTTTGAATCGTGTCTCTTCTTCCAGCTCCTCAGAGTCCTAACAATCTCCATCAAGTGTGTCTGCCCACCTTCAGCCACACGACATGTCAGAGCAAGTACAATGGAGAAATTACCAGCAGGATGTTCTGTGCTGGAGCTGCTGGAGCTGACACCTGCCACGTGAGTAACACAATAAAAAAGCACCCCCTCTATATGTTTCTTGTTCTTTGTTTCCAGCTTGCACTTGTAGATTTGCCCAATTAGAGGAGTGTAAGGCTAGGGCTCCACCAAAATGACGGCGTCGTGCCGGCGTCGGACGCCGTCAAAAAATGAACCGGGGCGAATTTGAGCGTCCGACGCGGACGTTGACGTCGGCAGTGGAGCACCCTTCATTGATTAAAACGGGAGCGTTCCCTGCGTTGACGTTGACGCGACGCTCGACGCGCTCGGTGGAGCCGGGGGGTAATGTGTTTGTGGCCGCAGAGCGGACACTGACGCTGGCCGTGCACGCTGGGCTGGGGTGTGGGGTCATTCTGGTCAAGTGGTTAAAAGCATAACTGTTGGTTGTTTCAGGGTGACGGTGGTGGCCCCCTGGTGTATGAGATGAATGGAGTCTGGATCCTGTTTGGTATTACTTCCTGGGGTAAGCCAGTCTGCGACTCCTACTCCAGGCCTGGTGTTTACACCTCCATCCCCCACGTGCGCGCCTGGATGGACCGGACCATGGCTTATAACTAAACTGTAAACAGCTGTTAGTTTGGCATCAGCACAATGAATAAATACACCAAATGCCTGGGTGTGCGTGTCATTGATGTGCAACTTGTTTCCAGTGATACATGCTTATTGCTTATTGCTTGAATGAATAAATCTTGGAATTGCAATTGTGTAGTTCATTAAAGACAGTCCAAAGTTCCTACAGATAAAGTGAAACAACAACAAGCTTGTGGCAAATACAACACAGAAGTGCGCTCAGTAGATCAGGATCACACATATCAAATATGGGGGCTAAGAGTGTTAAAGGCTATTAAAGATTTTAGGTAAAGGAGTAAGAGTGCATGGTAAAGGCTAAAGATCAGGGCAAGGATTTGGGGGTCCGTTTCAAACTAGGTTGGTTTGATTGGGAAACAATTCACTCATTCATCCGCAGACAAATTTTGTATTCATAAATAAAATAAAATAAATCTAAAAATATCATCCATCAATATACATAAATAAAACAGTTTAAGAAGTAGTGAAAATATCAGATCTACAAGCTCACAACACATGTTGTGAGCTTGTAGATCTGCTATTTTCCATACTTTGTGTCCAGGTAAATGTCTAATTTCCCTTTTGGGTCTCGAGCAAGCTCTGTATACAATATAATCCCCACACCCACTACTGTGTGTCCAGAAAAAGCTCAAACACCATGGTCCAGTTTGCTGCAGGGGCGTCAATTGGGTATGGCAGGGGTATGCAGCTGCCATACTCTGGGTCCAGGGGGGAAAATAAAAGTTATAAATAAATATAAATCCATGAATGTCTCTTTGTCGATCTGTGCTGGTTATTATGTTGTTAAATAGTAAAGATAACTACAAATGCAAAATGTGACAAAATGCCACTTTAAAGTGATCCCTGACTAATACTACAAATATGCCTTAATATGAGTGTGTGTTGCTCTCGTACAGTGTGGACGCGTCGCTGCTTGCTCCCCCGCTTATATGCTCGCTTATGCTTACATTCTTCTGCTGATACTGATGTTTTATTTTTTCTTTGAGAAACTACAAATGGATCCTGGATACTTATAAGACCTCCGGGACTGTCTTTTTGCTGTACTGCAATATACTATTTTTTTTTCACTTGGTGACTGGCTACGTGGCATCTAGCTGAAGCTAACTAGCATCAACATGGCCGGCCCTACCATCTCAACAGGGGATTATCAGAAACTGCTTCAGAAGATGGCAGTACTTGAAACGGAAATATTTCAATTAAAACAAATCCGAAGACTGGATAAACCACTCGCCTGGAATTCCCTTGGCGAAAAGCCAAAGAAGATGAAAGAACGTATAACGGGCAGGACTCCCTCCCAAAGCCCTCTTATCACCGATGATGACTGGCCGGCACTACCCCGGCACAGCGCTGCTTCGACACCCCTTCATAAATGGGCCACTGCCAAGGGGGAAAAGACTGCTAAAAACACAAATGCAGTCAAATCTCCACAAACGCAGAGTGTGCAGCTGATTAACAGATTCACGCCACTGGCCGAGGACCAAAGATGCCTCTCCGATGACAGGGGCAGCATTTCCCCGGGCTGGCTAACAGAACAGCTGCAAGAAGCCCCCCGAAGTCCCTCTGTTGACAGAGAGAACGTCCCACCCAGCAGGGTAAGAAGCACCTCAGTGACTGATCCTGACGTTTTGATTGTGGGCGATGCCGCTTTAAAAGATGTCAAAAGCATAAGAAACAGGAAGGCAAAAGCTATTTGTTTTCCCAAAGACACAATCTCTGACATGACAGACAGAATTTTGGATCTTGTCAACGAACACCCAACGGTGAAAACGCTGATTCTACATACTGGCACATGTGACACAGAAGAAAACCAGTCGGAAATCTTAAGGGAGAGATTCAGGGCTCTATTCGACACACTGAGCTCCCTCAGCGACATAGAGATATGCATCAGCGGCCCCCTACCGCCTATGAGAGGCACAGATGAGAACTTCAGCAGACTGTTTTCTCTGAGCAAATGGCTTTTAGCTGCATGCACCAACAAAAATGTGCATTTTATTGACAATTTCAGCTTTTTCTATGACAGAAGACACCTTTTCGCTGATGCGAAACAACTAAACAAAAAAGGGGTGAAACTATTCACTCAAAATGTTTTCCATGCTCTAGCCTCGGCCAGAACACAAGAATCCAAAACAACAGATAGTGATGAGCAACCTTTATCTGCTACCCTTGAAGTCACAGCTGCCACTGCTGAAGCTGCAAAAGATGGTGTTTTGGCTACCGAAGTGCACCCCCCGGCCGAGGGGGGAACGGCCTTGGCGAACGGAGGAGATTTCAAAACAACAACAGACACCGTTGTCCCTGCCAAAGCCCTCTCTGCCAAAGACGAGAATGTGGAAGACTCCACAGAAGAAGCAGATGACGTCAATGCAGAGATTGGGTTGATCAGGGAAATATTTGAAGAGGAGAGTAACAAAGAAACGGTCTCTGGTTTCCCTACCCCAGCCGTGGCTGGCCCGAACCATGAGCAGAGTGAACTGTCAACAGACAACAGAGAGTCGACAGAGGAAGAGGAGAGTAACGAAGAAACGTTCTATGGTTTCCCTGCCTCAGCCGTGGCTGGCCCGAACCATGAGAGTGAACTGTCAACAGACAACGGAGAGTCGACAGAGGAAGAGGAAGGGGCTGGAGAGTCAACCGATGAGCAGTCGACAGAGGAAGAGGAAGGGGCTGGAGAGTCAACCGTGGAAGAACAAGCCCCATCTTCCCAATCTTTCTCTTTCTCCCTATCGCCAATGCCCCTTCTAGATTTCACGAATGGGATGAATGAATTAATTAACACAGGGATTAAAATGACTCCGGCCAGACGCCCGGCCAAACGCCCGGCTCCACAACCGCCACCGGCCAAATGCCCGGCTCCACAACCACCATCTTTGAAAACGGACGAAACTGACCCTGCCATGCCCCAGAAATCTGTGGCCTGGGTTCTTTCGCCCCCACCCATCCCTCCACGACCTAAACGAAAGAAGAACCTGGCCTCCCAGCTGGGACAATACATGGCTCCACGACCTCAACGAGCTGGGACAATACTGGGCCAAAACATGGCCTCCCAGCTGAACATGGCTCCACGACCTCAACGAGCTGGGACAATACTGGGCCAATACATGGCCTCCCAGCTGAACAATACATTCAGCCACTGATATCAGTTGGGTCCGATATTATACCCAGCAACAACCGTATCTGGACCCGATGCTCCTCTAGGCGCTTTTACTAAGCAGGCTCACAATATTTCTACTGTAATTTCAAATAGAGTGTCCAGGACAAGCAGTGGCTCTGCTAATCTAGCAAATTTAACTTACATACCCTGTAGGGACTATAGTACAGTAGAATGTCAAAAGATAAACCTGGCCCTCTTTAACATTAGGTCACTTTTAAACAAGCCCTCCTCTGTAAATGATCTAATCTGTGAAGAGAAGCTAGACATAATTTTTTTAACGGAGACATGGCTGGGCACAGATGGAGCTGTTGCACTTGGCGTCGCCTGCCCACCAAACTATAATTTTATTCAATCAATGCGCGAAGGAAAAAGAGGTGGAGGTTTGGCGTACATTTTCTCAGACATTTTTAAATTCAAGTCCCTGTCTTTTGGACATTTTTCATCCTTTGAATATCAAGCTAACTTATTTGAGAGTCAATCCTCTGTTCTAATGATTACCATATATCGCCCACCTAAATGTAGCAAAGCCTTATTTCTTACAGAAATATCAGAACTTTTATCTATCTGTTCCACGGACTATGAGAGAACCTTGATTGCTGGGGATGCAAATTTACATGTGGATATTGTTACAGATGTTACTGCTATGAGTTTCTTACAGTTATTGCATTCCCTTGATTTTGTTCAGCATGTTACCGGGCCAACCCACAATCATGGCCACACCCTAGACCTGGTGATCTCTAAAGGGCTAAATATTTCTATGGACAGGATCATCGCTAAGCCTGACTTATCGGACCACTATTTACTGTGTCTCTGATCTAGAAAAAAACAATAGAGAATATACTATAAAAAAGAGATTTTTCGGGTCATCGGCAGCAGAAGAGTTTGCTCGCCATCTTGCATATGCACCCCCCTTCCCTGATATTCCCTCAGTAAATGATATGGTTCAATGTTTTAATCTTAAATTAGAGTCAGCTCTGGATATAGTGGCACCAATGAAAACTAAAAAGAAACTTAACTCTAAAGTAACACCCTGGATAAACGATCATATACGCTCACTCAAGAAACAATGCCGCAAAGCAGAGCGAGCTTGGAGGAAAAATAAGCTAACTATCCACCTAGAGATTTTTAAGTTGTCAACAGCCGCCTACAATAAAGCCATGCGTCTAGCTAGGCAGGCCTATTTTTCCGGAATTATCAATGAGAACAAGAACAATGCTAGGGTCTTATTCTCTACCATTGAACGCCTCTTAAACCCCCCCCAGTCCTACAAGCAGTCACTCCTTGCCTCTAAAGCAAAGTGTAATGAGTTTGCATCCTTCTTTGACAACAAAATTGTGAACATTCGAGCTGGTATTATGAATAATACTGTCACAAATGCAAATGCGGTTAATGGTGCAATGTGTAAAAGTGTAGATAAATCTAGGGGCAGCCTAGTATCATTTTGTGCAATTGATGAAGAGGAACTTCGTAAAACCATATCGCAAATGACATCGTCTTCCTGCTCGCTGGATGCAATACCCACGCCATTTCTCAAAGAGGTTGTAGACTGTGTTATTGAAGATATCCTAAAAATAGTAAATAGCTCTATACAATCAGGTGTCTTTCCAGACTCACTGAAAACGGCCGTAGTTAAGCCCTTACTCAAGAAACACAACCTCGACCCGTCTGTGCTGGGTAATTATAGACCCATCTCTAATTTGCCTTTTCTGGGCAAGGTCCTAGAAAAAATTATCTTTCATCAATTGGATGTGTTTCTGCAGAACAATAAGGTGCACAACAAATTCCAATCCGGTTTCAGGAAAGGACACAGCACAGAAACTGCACTTTTAAAAGTTATTAATGATCTTAGGGTGGCTGCTGACAACAAACATGTATCCGTTCTCCTACTGCTGGACCTAACGGCGGCTTTTGACACAATTGACCATACAATTCTAATACAACGTCTTGAACACTGGGTAGGGCTGTCAGGGACAGCTCTGTCCTGGTTTCACTCCTACCTAACAGGCAGGAGCTACTTTGTTAAGTTAGCTGACTTTGAGTCAAACAAACACAATATCTGCTCTGGTAGTCCACAGGGCTCAATTCTTGGTCCTCTATTGTTCTCCTTGTATATACTGCCGCTGGGAGAACTTATTTCCGCTCACGGTGTGAATTTCCATTTCTATGCTGATGACACCCAGCTGTACCTTTCGGTGGCTCCGGATGACCCCTGTGCTCTAGATCCATTGCTGACGTGTGTGTCTAGCATAAAATGCTGGATGAGTGAGAACTTTCTCAAGCTAAATGAGGACAAGACAGAAGTTCTCATAATCGGTTCTACTGCGCAGAGAGAATCAATAATAAGTAGACTTGGTAACCTGGCTAAAGAAAGTAACACTTCTGTAAAGAACCTGGGAGTGACCATTGACGCTGAATTGAATTTTAATACACACATTAATAATGTCACCAAGATTGCCTTCTTTCACCTTAGAAATATTGCGCGAATTAGAGCTTATCTGACGTTGGACGATGCAAAAACGCTGATCCACGCTTTTGTTTTCTCTCGGCTTGATTACTGCAACGCACTTCTCTCTGGTCTGCCAAAGAAAACAACTGACAGTCTACAACTTGTTCAAAATGCAGCAGCCAGAGTTTTAACTAAAACTAAGATGAGAGAACATATTACTCCAGTCTTAGCGTCGCTACACTGGCTCCCGGTTGTTTTTAGGATTGACTTTAAAATTCTTTTACTTGTTTATAAAGCTCTAAATGGTCTGGCACCTTCGTACCTCGATGACTGCCTGCATAGATACGTTCCAAACCGCCCACTCAGGTCTTCTAGTGCTGACCTACTCGATGCGCCTACAATGACATATAAAAAATATGGTGAAGCAGCTTTCTGCTTCTACGGACCGACAGTTTGGAATAAACTCCCACTACACCTAAGACAGGCAGCCTCTGTGGATAGCTTTAAAGCACAGCTTAAGACCTATTTCTTTACTCTTGCTTTTAGCTGAATTTTTAAATCCCTTTGATGCTATTGACGTCCACATTGTTCTGAAATTGTTCTTCAATGTTTTATGTTTTTATTTGTCTGCTTTAATGTATTCATGTTTTTCTGTTAAGCACTTGTGCTTCATTTTCTGCTCTGTAAAGCACTTTGAGCTGCATTTCATGTCATGAAAGGTGCTATACAAATAAAGTTTTATTATTATTATTATTATTATAATACATTATAATTGTCCTCTATAACTGCAATGTAAAATTAAAAACACCTTCAATTTTTATTTCTTCAAGAAATAGCTAATCTTTCACTCAACAGGGGAAATGCATGTCGCAAGTTGATGATGTCATAAATGTCATGTGTGATCTATCCCTATGGAATTTATGGAATGCATGTGCAAAAAACACATTTGAAATATTGAGTTGATGCTCATATTAACCATATGAAGTATTACGTTTGTTTTTATTTGCACATGCATGCCATAAATTCCATAGGGATAGATCACACACGACATTTGTGACATCATCAACTTGCGACGGGCATTTTCCCCTGTTGAGTGAAAGATTAGCTATTTCTAGAAGAAATAAAATAATTAAGATTTTTAATTTTACATTGTGTAGTTATATAGAGGACAATTATAATGTATTAAGGCATATTTGTCGTATTAGTCAGGGATCACTTTAACAAGGCATTATAATTATATTCTCCCCATTTTGACAAAATGGTATATTCCCAGGTTCCGCAGGTCAACTGCACAGGTGCAATGCATTATTGTTAATTGTGGCACATTTACTAACATGCCAAGTTTAGCTGCACTTGAACAACCGTTCCAGGCTGCCATATGCAGCCCAATAAACCATTAGAAACCTGTGTAAAAAAACGGACAAAACTTTTTTTTTTTTTCAGACATTGTGAAAATAGACGATCTACATGCTCACGAACTGTGTTATACAAAATGTAATGCCTCTTTTCCATGAGGACTCCCATCTTTGCCATACCCTAGCTTTTGCTGAACTGACGCCACTGGTTTGCTGATGACACAACAGTGGTAGTTCAACATTCTAATGATCAGGACAGGAAGGGCAGGACATCGACAGGACCACAGCTGATCTTAATCTTCTGTAATGTGTGAAGAAGCAACACATATAGTGGTTCACATCTTGACTTCCCTTTTTAATTATGTTCGTGTATCGTGTTCTTACTCTGCTTGCAATATCAGTATGTCAAGCTCATGCCATAATAATTATTATTTTTGATAGCTTGAGCACAATTTTGAAAAAATGGTTGATTATTTTTCTCTAAACACTGCACACAATTCACACTACCAAACAATCATGTAGCAGAACACATAAGACCTCAAGCTGATTTGTATATTGATAATGACATAGATTTATATATTGTACATGAAGCAGTCAAATTTAGAAATGTTGCAATTTTTGTTCTCAATAACCTTCATCATGTTGTCTATAAGACACTGTTAAGGGTTAGGGTTAGGCTTAGGTTTAGGTTTAGGGTTAGGGTTAGGGTTAGGGGTTAGGTTTAGGGATAGAGGTTAGGGTAAGGCCACAGGACTTGCATAAAAATGAATGGAAGTCTACAGTATGTAATGTCCCCACAAGTGAAGCAAATATAGTGTGTGCGTGTGTGTGTGTGTGTGTGTATGTGTGTGTGTGTGTGTGTGTGTGTGTGTGTGTCTGCGTGTGTGCGTGCGTGCGTGTGCGCGCTTGCTTGCGTGTGTATGTGTGTGTGTGTGTGTGTGTGTGTGTGTGTGTGTGTGTGTGTGTGTGCGTGCGTGCGTGCATTGATATGATATGATATTAAGAAAATAAACCACTCCCTGATGAATACATAATGAGAGCTGACAGAACTACAGAGATATAAGGCTCTAAGTGTTGTTCAGTGTAGGTCCAGTTCAGACTACAGACCACAGATCTGAGGATCATATCAGTGTGTCTGTTTTGACAGCTACAGACATCATATCACTGTGTCTGTGTTGACAGCTACAGACAGATATGAGTCAAATAACCTTTGTGCTCCTTCTGCTTTGGACCTCAGGTAAAGTATGACTCTGTATCCTTGTCAGGCGACATAACATTTACAATGTAGGCATTTATGTGGTTATTGCTTTTTGTAAGATACTTAAACTAAGCACTGTACTTAAATGAGTACTTAACAAATAAAAAAAAATAGTTTCTATCAATTACACACCCCATGAAGCTTTGAATTCACTTTTCTTTCCCAACTAATAATTTGATGACCGGCGAAGTCGATGTCCTACTGACGAGCCACACGGTTGTCAATGTTTTGGCTCAGTAATATGACAAAGACAAACAGTCCATGAATGCAAGGCTTCATTGGGTGTGTAATATTGATAAGAAATGTAGAATTCTTTGGAGTGAACAACTCCTTACATTTTTGCATCTCCAACATACTTCAAAGACAACTATGATGACAAGAACATACAGTATGAAAACATTTCATGGGCTCAAATTAATATTATTATTATTATTATTACCCTTACCCTTATTTATTTTATTATCCACCCTAGGGCTTTTTTTTGGTGAGATAATGATTCAAATAATAGATACAGTAGCCTGTGTTTGAGGTATATTCATTGTGGTTTACAGTTTGGTTATCATCCTGGCTGTGGGAAGGATTCTTGCTCTTGACTCATAGATTTGTCAGATTTGCTGTAAAGAATTTAGCCTCTAAGTGTAAGCTTCACAACATCCAAAATGAGTCATTTTAGGTTTTGACCAGTGTAGCACTAGTTTTAACTGGTACTCTCCATCTTTTCACCAGGCACATCTCTGGCATCAACAGTCCACCTGCATTATTCCGCTGAAGATGTAATTACTGTCCACAATGGTACCACAGGGAGATGTGAGTACAGCAGCAAACACTGTAGGCTACTCAAGTGTTTGAAAATGTATATGATTTTGATGTTGTCATTTTATCATTTCAGATCTAAAATATAACATTATAAATGCTTGTCCTATAGAGAATAGGACTGACTTAGGTTGACTTAGGCAATCATGAGAAAAAAAAGAATACATTTATAATTTTGGATATTTTTATCTACCTTATTATTATTATTTGTTTTTGTTTATTAGAATATTTCTGCCTAACTCTACTCTCTACTCTACACTGCTGATTCACCATTCATTTTTGCCTTTCTTGAGAAGAAAGTGGTTTTGGAATGTAACAAGCATTCTAAGAGGCTGAGGACATAGGCAACTAGAAGCAGTGCTCTTCTGAGCACAGGTCTCCACCAGGCCACACAAATTGCCCTGTTATAGCGCCACCATGAGGGCCATTTGAAAAATTTGGGGCAGAGGTTCTGAATTGGCATCTAGGGAGTGTGTGTGCTCATTTTGGCAGCGACCGGGCCAACGGCGCCGGAGATTAGCTGTACACAAACTCGGAGGACGAATGGGCCTGTTATAGCGCCACCATGAGGCCCATTTGAAAAATTTGGGGCAGAGGTTCTAGATTGGCATCCAGGGAATGTGTGTGCTCACTTTGGCAGCGACCGGGCCAACGGCGACTGAGATTAGCTGCACACAAACTACGAGGACACACACACGCACGCACGCACGCACGCACGCACGGACGGACGGACGGACGGACGGACGGACGGACGGACGGACGGACGGACGAAGGGGAAAACATACTCTCCCCCAAGCCTTCGGCTGGTGGAGACAATAAGGCACAATGTAACAGCAGCGTTACAAAAAAGTGTGCCTTACGCAATTATGCTACCGGTATGTGTGTCCATGCACACATATTCTTCAGCCTGTGGTGTTCCTGCCATCAAACCAAAAGTTCCTGAATGTCCCAGTGATGGACTAGGTATCGTCAACGGTGAGGAGGCTGTACCTCACTCCTGGCCCTGGCAGGTCTCCCTGCAGGTACGTACTACAGCAGACCTGGGCATTGTGCGGCCCGGGGGCCGTATGCAGCCCTTTGGTTCATTCTGACCGGCCCTTGTAGGGTTAATGGCAAATTACAAAATAAACACATTTACAAATTTTACCTCATTCATGGACTAAAGCTGCATTTCTTTTATGTTGAAGTTTTTTATTCACGTATACATATGGACGCAATGCGAACATCAGCATGTGTGTGTGATCATTGGATGTTGTTTCAATAACAAGCAGGTGGTCAGACTGGTCACACGTCAAAACGACCTGCCTTACCAAACAAAAATGGCTAAAGTGGCAAAAAAAAGAAAAGTAAATGCCGAATGCCGGGTTTTCAACAGAAACTGGACTGCTAAGTATTTATTTACTGAAGTCAGAGGTAAAGACGTGTGGTTAGTTTGCGGGGAGCATATCTTACAGGGAGCACTGCCTTTTGGCCTGGCCCTCCACAATATTTTCTGTTGTTCATGTGTCCCCATGGAGAAAAAATTGCCCACCCCTGTACTACAGTATACAGTATATTTTGTGTGTATTTGTGTGTATTTGTGTGCGTGTGTATTTGTGTGCATGCGTGCGTGAGTGCATGCGTGAGTGCATGCGTGCATGACCGTGCATTCATGTGTTGCGAATAGATGGATGAATGTTAAGGTGGGGAAGCTATATGTTGTGCCATTTCATAATAGCTGAATTACTGAGAAACTAATAGAAATCCTACTGTTGCTAAATGAAACCTTAATGTGACTTCAGACCAATTCAGGCATCCAGTTCTGTGGTGGATCACTGATCAACAAGGACTGGGTTGTGACTGCTGCCCACTGCAAGGTCAGGTAGAGTATAGACAATGTCTCCCTCTAAAAAGAATATTGAATTCTATCCGCATATTCAATCCGCATAGAGTAGAATTTCCAAAACCGGGACCTGAGGCAAGATAAATGCACATGCACACACATGCACGCACGCACGCACGCACGAACGCACGCACGCACGCACGCACGCACACACACACATACACACTTGCGGGATACGTATAATCAATAATAAATACTGTACATTCATTCAACATACTAGAAGTAAAATACGATAATGGATACAAAACCCCAAGCAACCTGTTACAACTCACTTGGTGTTTTTTTTTTTTTTATCAGAATCATAAAAGTACTTTAAGTAAATCTCTCTCCATCTTTTTCAGCAAATTTAACCGTGTAATCCTGGGCCAGCACAACCTCAAGAACAAATACAACATCCAGGATATGGGAGTTGGAAAGGTTGGTGATCTGTTTCATAATTATGGCACATACCGGTATAATGAACATTATTTTAACCATGTTCCTGCATGGCTCCAGATTGGAGCATTTAATCAACAACACATTAAACAAATGATGTAATTTCCCTGATAGGTCATCAATCACCCCAACTACAACCGCCGAACTACTGACTATGACATCGCACTGATCAAGCTGCAACGCCCTGCCCAGATGAACAGGCATGTGTCCCCCGTGTGTGTGGCTGAGACTAGTAACAACATCAATGCTGGCACCAAGTGTGTGGCCACTGGCTGGGGCCTGACCCGCTACAAACGTGAGTGCATAACAAAACGCACTCTTTCCATCAATCAACAATACAGTGACTGCATGGGCTAGAGTGGATTTGTGCATGCACTATCACCCCTGTCAAATAAAGTAGGCTACCTTGACGGCTGTGTGATATTCATCTTTCATTTAAATTTACAAAACAATCCTTTCATAGCATAACACCACAATTGTCTTGTCTCCCAACCCTGAGTGCAGTCACAGACAGAACTCCTCCCTTCTAAATAGTAGCCTACATTTTATTCTTCAGGTTAATGGTTAAATCATTAACGAGGTTGTTTAAAGGTCCTTATGCATTTGTTATTGTCCAGAACCATCCAATACTCAAAGGTCAAACTTAACCTTTGAATTGTGTCTTCTTCCAGCTCCTCGGAGTCCTAACCATCTCCAGCAAGTGTGTCAGTCCATCACCAGCTACAAGACGTGCAAGAGCAAGTACAGGGGCCAAATCACCAACAGGATGTTCTGCGCTGGAGCTGGTGGAGCTGACACCTGCAGTGTGAGTAACAAAATTACAAAAAAAGAAAAGAAAAAAAAATGTTAGTAATGTGGCTTGCGGCGCCAAAGTCATGCACTTGTACATATTGCTTTCATGTTCAAGGAAGTTTCATGTTCAAGCAATCATCCTTCCATAAATGTATAGAGTCAGAGGGGGTCCCTGCTAGCTTGACAGTATTACAGTATAGGGCAAAGCGTTTCATCCTGTCATTTGCCAAGGCACCAAGGCAGAACATGCACCATTCAAGAACGGAAAATAAAGAGAAAAGTGCGCTTTTCAGAACTTTTCCAATTCTCCACCAGACCGGGTTTGCCACACATACATCCCGACTCCAGACAATGGGCATATTTTGTCCTTGCCTTATCCCTAAACTTCTTTGCCTTTCTTTTTTGTACTATTTTGAAAAGCATTTTCGTCTATTTGAAGTATTTAGAAATGTTTTTCAAAATAGTAAAACAAAAGAGAAAGAAGTTTATAGCGAATAAAGGGTATTATGGACAAAAATATAGCTGAATGTATCCCTCCCTATTTGTGTGGGCAATTGTCAAATGTTAATTCCGTTTTATAGGTTATATATTATATAACTACCAGTAAGACTCCCTAATCGGGAGATAAGCGACCGTAGGTCACTTATCTCCACAAATAGGGCAAAAATTTGTTTTTCCAAAATCTTCCTGATCCATGTTGATGACATGAGTGTAGACATAGTGTGTAGTGATTTTCGTGATTTTAGGGCAAAATCTGTAGGAGCAGTGTCCAAAAATGTGTTTTAGAAATCGGCCTGAAGGTGGCGCTAGAAGAGGGGCATGTGAGAATAGGTACCGTGGCGGACGAATAGGTACCGGGCCCGGCTCTCCCGGACGCTCCTAGCCCGAGTTACGGCATTTTATGTGAGCTGCAGTGGAGGGGGTCCTGACCACTGGGGGGCATCCGTTCTGGAGCAGCAGGAGTGGGTGGTCCCCAGGAATTCCCTGTGAGCAGCCCCGTTGGTGGTCATTTGGTCATTTTTGCACATGTGGTCATTTTTTACACCTGGGGGTCGCCCAGGGACCTGGGGGTCCCTGGAGCTCCGGGGGTCCTTGGAGGTTGTAGTTTGGCAGGTAAGGAGTGTGTGTGCAAAGTTTGGCATGGATGGGGGCAACGGTTGTGGAGATATGAGCAGGACAAAAGTGTGACGTGTGACTGACGGACTGACTGACTGACTCACTCACGGACAGCCCGTGGAGGTTTTGGTAGTAAATGCGACCTGCGGTCGCAATAATATAAAAATTATATCGATTTTTGTCAACTCAATTCTGTATTTCAAACCGTATCAGTACTAATTCTCCGTACTATCGACACTAGTTTACCTAGTAGCCTTT
This sequence comes from Nannobrachium achirus, assembly GCF_963921795.1. Lineage (NCBI taxonomy): Eukaryota > Metazoa > Chordata > Actinopteri > Myctophiformes > Myctophidae > Nannobrachium > Nannobrachium achirus. The sequence goes on from NC_137813.1 coordinate 57,686,780, forward strand.
AGCCTTGTCACAGTCCTATAATTAAGTTGCGGCTGCACTTGTACATATTGTGAGTCCTTGACATGTTTTCGTGGCTGGGAAATGAGCTTTGCAGAGCGGACACAGTGTCAGCTGGCCCTTGCTGGCCCTTGCTGGCCGTGCGCGCTGGCTGGGGGGTCGGGGGTGTGGTCAAGTGGTTAAAAACGTATAATTGCTTGCTGTTTCAGGGTGACTCTGGTGGGCCCCTGGTGTGTAAGAAGAATGGAGCCTGGACCCTGTTTGGTATTACTTCCTGGGGCGCGGAAGGCTGCGACAGTAACTACAAGCCTGGTGTTTACACCTTCATCCCCAACGTGCGTGCCTGGATGGACCGGACCATGGCTAACAACTAAATGTAAACAGCTGTTAGTTGGCATCAACACAATCAATAGGGCATGGGTTACTGCTGCCACTGAAAAATCTGCCATTCATTTTTCCAGTTTTACATAAATATTTATATGAATTATTTTAAGAATCAAGCCATCCAGGATCCCGGTGAATCATGACCATAAAACCAAATTCTGTGATAAAAAATAAAATAAAAAATTACAGATGTTTTAGTGGCGCAAGAAAACCACCCCCACTGCTATGCCCGGCCTGAGCCAATACAAATGCCTGGGTGTATGATATGTGTCCTTGATGTGCAACTTGTTTACAGTGATACATACATACGTTTTGCTTGAATAAATACATATTTGAATTTCAGTTGTGTAGTTGATTCGCTGTAAATCGTGTTCTCATAGAGAGGATTAGCCCCATCTGTTAGCTTCCCTTTCAATGTTTCATTGGGGGGGACTGAGATTTCCATCCAGAATCAGGGTGCAGGCCAAAACAGTGCAATATTGTGTCAAAAATGTATACTGTCCAAAGTTCGCACATACTGTATAAAGAAGTTGTGGTAAAATTTCACTGTGAAACAACTGTTTAATTTTAATGTTGTATATGTATTTTTTTTACAGCCTGCACAGCTGCAATTATAAAAAAGTAACATATAAAGTATAAAACTATAAAGTGTGCTCTGATCAACAGCAGATCATGATCAGCTTCTTTATCAAATATGCGTATAAAAGGCTGAGATGCTATAGGATTGAGTCCAAGTCTAGCTGAACACACACAACATTGCCTTTTCATGTTAATCTTTCATCTCTGCCTTTATCCCTAACTTAAGGCTAAATCCACCAGGATATGTCATTGTTATAACACTGCAGTTAGTATGGTAGCCTACATGAATATCTATCTTTAGAGCAAAGACTTACTTGAACTCATTTTTAAGACCTGAAGCAGCACTATGTCACTGTTCAACAACTATAGCATATTATGCCAGAAAATTACAAAGTTTCATGTTCAAGCAATCATCCTTCCATAAATGTATAGAGTCAGAGGGGGTCCCTGCTAGCTTGACAGTATTACAGTATAGGGCAAAGCGTTTCATCCTGTCATTTGCCAAGGCAAACATGCCAGTCGAAGCACGACTGGCCAATCACAGGGCATCCTGGTTGGACATGCTTGCGCCTTGCAGGGACTCTTGGGTAATGAAGTCAAAGACGTTGGCTACAATGTCATTTGTGTCCCAAAAGGCCACTGATACCCCAAACTAGTGTTTGGGATCCTATGACATGCTGTTGGACAAAAAAAAATAATAATAAGGGTAATAATAATTATAATAATAATAATGCTTATGTGGCCAACACAAGACCACAATTTCAGGGTACATAGAGTCACTTTGGTCCCTTCACTTTGGCTCTTCCTAGTACACAGAAGTGTCAAAACCACACTGCTCAAGTAAAGCACCCGTCTTTCACACATACATCATGCCAAGATGTTTACAGCTAAAAGCTAACTTTCAAACCACAAATGCAATTTACAATTTAGGCATTTAGCATGGCACTCTAATACAGTAAGCAAGGTATACACGAGTTAATGCATATACATCAAATGCATACACTAATTTGGGATCATACGTAAACCAAGAACCGATCATCATATCAGTCGAAACAGTATAGTATCCAAAAATAAATAATATTGAAACTATACAATGCAGATAAAACATGGGAGATCCGGGAACTCAAAGTTAAAAAGAGTAAAAAGCCTTTATTTTCCCAGCATGTGTTGATGTTAATGACAGGTAGCCTATTCAGAGAGATCTAAGTCACAAGGATATGAGGGCTGCAAATGTTTACGAAAACCTTTCAGATTTGAACATATAAGCGTATGGCACCATTCAAGAATGGAAAAAAATAGAGAAAATTGCACTTTTCAGAACTTTTCCAATTCTCCACCAGACCGGGTTTGCTACACATACATCCTGACTCCAGACAATGGGCAAATTTTGTCCTTATCCCTAAACATCTTTGCCTTTCTTTTTTGTACTATTTAGAAAAGCATTTTCGTCTATTTGAAGTATTTAGAAATGTTTTTCAAAATAGTAAAACAAAAGAGAAAGAAGTTTATAGCGAATAAAGGGTAGGCCTATATGGACGAAAATATAGCTGAATGTATCCCTCCCTATTTGTGTGGGTTTTGGACAAAATCTTGTACAAAAGTTGAAGCAATTGTCAAATATAATTCCGTTTTATAGGTTAGATATAACTATAATATAAATTATATCGATTTTTGTCAACTCAAATCTGTATTTCAAACCGTATCAGTACTAATTTTCCGTACTATCGACACAAGTTTACCTAGTAGCCTTTAGCCTTGTCACAGTCCTATAATTATATATAGTTGCGGGTGTGGACTTTCTAAAGATGAGAAGCGCACAGAGCCTCTTCGTGACAAATACATTGCCCTCTGGACAAAAATACAATTATTGTGCTTCCTCTTTTCATCTCCCTAACGTGCTGCACCTGCATTTGAGGCAAATTAACAAGCTCAGACAAAGATATCAGCAAGTCCTACAGAACAGTGAAACCACAAAAGCACTTTCGGTTGAAAGGACTTGTCCATTCGCAAGTTACATTTATTTCAAAGCAGTTCACAATCGCACACAAGCCTAAACTAAAAGTTGCTGGCCAAAATCAAACAACCCAACAATCACGCTTACTATATTTTTGTTAAAATTCTATTTTTTGCCACAGACATATAAAATGATAAGACAATAATATACCAGAAACACATAAAGAGATAGCCCTGAATGACCATAAAAGGTTTGTAACCCTCTCAGATAAAACATTTGAGAACCACTATAGTACAAGTGGACTCATAATGTAGTCTCGTAAACCCGCCTGTTTCTGCAATTCTGATTCAATCGCTAGTAAGCAAATAGAATAGTAAATCGGTAAATCATAGTAAATATGTTCTGAAGCAAACCTGGAAACCTAGGCTACTTCATCATACGATAGTGTCGCACAAAAGTAGAGAAAATAGCAGATCTACAAGCAAACAATGCATCGTGGTGCGAGGCATTGTGTGCTTGTAGATTGGCTATTTTCACTCTTAATGTTTCATTAAAGCCGAATTACTGCATGCATGCCCTATCTTGTGCGTGCCTGTTAAAATGATGAATACATAATGAATGTTTTTGGACACACAAGGTTTCCACCCGACAACACCTTAAAGGAGTAGTTCACCCCCAAAATTACTTTTTTCTATTAATGCATGGAGAGTAGAGTTCAATAATATTTTTTGGTTTTTGTCACATTCCTATAAGACAACAATTTGATTTGAGTAAATTTTCCCCAATTGATTCCGGATGGTGACCCGTTTCGAAACGGGTCACCATCCGGAATCAATGGGGGGAAATTTATTGTTATCACATTTTTGTCTTATGAATGTGACAAAAACAAAAAAATATTATTGAACTCTACTCTCCATGGCATGAGTAATTAATAGAAAAAAAGTCATGTTGGGGGTGAACTACTCCTTTAATGTCTACCAGTGCTGTGTTCTACCTGATACAGGGATATACGCCATATGCTGTGAAGAAAAAAGAAAGTCATAATAATAGAAAAAGCGTATGCCCTAGTGAACATTTCAAAGTAGCGTATCTGATAGGCAGGATCGTAGATTATAGAATGCCCTCAAAACAAAATCAATCATCAATAGCTCTTGAAACGGGCCTCCAGATTCCTAGGGCCGCCCCTGCCAATGTGAGTACAATGCATTATAATTCTGCTTATAGCAAGTGTTCATTATGGTAAATAGAAAAAGAACTGAAGGAAAGAAAATAGCAAAGTGTATTAACTTTATTATAAAACGTTATTTACAAAGCACATTTTACATAGCCTATAGTTGACCGAACTGCTGTGCAGAAAAAACAGAAAACAAAAAAGAAAAACTGCCTACAGTAGTGACAATGGAAGAGAGCAGGGACACTGTGCGTGCGTGCGTTCACACGTGCGTGCGTGTACAGTTTACAATGGAGGTTACCCCATTGGTAGCACTTTACAATAAGGTGCCCTAATAAAGACTTATTAACAGTTAATAAGATACTTAATAACTGTTTATTAACTCTTATAAAAACGTTATTAAACCCTAATAAACACATTATAAACTGTATAATATTAATCTTATAAACAATGAATAAACTACTTATAAGATACTTATTAACCTTAATATATACTTAATACATCTTAATAAAAGATTAATAAGAACGTATTATATGTTTATACATGTTAATAAATGAATAATAAGAAAGTCAAAAAACCTTAATTAACACCTAAATGAAAAGGGTTAATTAACAACTTATAAGTAACCAATAAACCTTATTATATTTTAATACAGGTTAATAAACCATCTTAATTAGGCATCCATTAACACGTTAATTAGGCATTTTGTGGGTACCTGTTGTAAAGTGGGAACATGTCTTATTAACTGTTTTACCGATTCGGACGTTCCGGTCCCGTTCGCCCCAATGTTCAACCCAGCTCGTTGCCAATACGAACGCTCGTTCTTTTACCTTGTCTGATGACTGTAAGCTGATGAGGGGTCGCGCGGGTGTCTACAGTAAAAACATCTCCCGTAATGCTGGTTTCAAATGTCCACCACGCGTAAACATCAATGATGTCCAATTCACTTCCTGGCTGTTCTCTGTGGACCTGATCTAGATTATGCATTTTTATGCTCTGAACGACGGCAAGCGGAGCGGCCCAATTCACATCTTTGCTTAAGGCTGCCCACTGCCGCCAGCTAGGCTAAAGTACACATATAATAGGTCCAATATTGTTTTTTAAATAATGAATAGCTCTTTTTCTATAACATCGCAAAGGTAAGCTGCTTTTTGCTGGCACCAGCCCCAATAAATTCATAATAAATCTGGCAGCAGAACTGTTAATGATTTGTTGAAGTTAATAAAACTGTTTCAATGTTAATAACACACTTTATTAAGGATTTGTTGATGTTTATAAGACATGTTCCTACTTTACAACAGGTACCCACAAAATGCCTAATTAACGTGGTAATGAATGCTCAATAAAGATTGTATTAATGTTAATGTTAATAAGGCACTGTTTCAATGTTATTAAGAAATCTATTTAGTAAGGTTAATAAGGTACCTTTTCATATAGTTTATTAAGTGTTAATTAAGGTTTTTTGACTTTCTTATTATTCATTTATTAACATGTATAAAGATATAATAAGGTTTATAGATGACTTAATATTGACTTGATATTGTGTTTAATTAAGCATCGTATAAAATGTTTTATTACGTTTTTACAACGTTCTTATTAATCTTTTATTAAGATGTATTAAGTATATATTAAGGTTAATAAGTATCTTATCTTATAAGTAGTTTATTCATTGTTTATAAGATTCATATTATGCAGTTTATAATGTGTTTATTAGGGTTTAATAACATTTTTATAAGAGTTAATAAACAGTTATTAAGTATCTTATTAACTGTTAATAAGTCTTTATTAGGGCACCTTATTGTAAAGTGCTACCGGTGGGGTAATTGCATTTAACAGAAACACATTTTTGTCATCATTACAATAACACCAAGATATAAACAGAAGTTGAAAATAAAATAAAACATAATCTCACACATATCAGGCACGCGTGCGCGCGCGCACACACACACACACACACACACACACGTGCAGTGGGGTTACCAGGGTAAAAGACCAACTCAAAATTATGATACAATACTGAAATGATTGGGCAATTGATCAAATCTCCTCCATCTCTCCCTTTCTCTTGTGTTAAGACAAGATGGGCCCTATTTTGAACCAGGTCTTATGCCTTATGCCTTAACTTCTTTGCCTTTTTTTACTATTTTGTTTTTGTTTTTTAAATATTTCAAATAGCTGATCTGCAAGTGCACAACGTGCAGATGTAGATCAGCATTTGAAGTATTTAAAAATGTTTTTCAAAATAGTGAAAAAAAGGTAAAGCAGTTGAGGCATAAGACCTGGTTCAAAATTGGGCCCGATATGTTTTATAAACAAAGTAATTTGATTACAATTATCCTATATTACATTTAAGAACTGCAGCCAGCGGTTTTTGTCAGTTTGTGACTCACGACCAAATGCAGCACTCCAATTGGCTAGGACTGATCACGTGGCACACGTGCCGACGTCCTCACGTCACACCAGCGCCATACGTGCAGACGTAAAGTCAACACCAGGCTAACAGTTAGCTAAACAAATGATGTACTCACGTTTGCATAGTCAATAGCACTACTGTCCACATTCCAGTACATTCCATCACTTAGGCACGAGTCCCGATCACATTAACATAATCTTCATGTATGTACATCCCATCCGCCACATTTTTTTTTTTTTTTGTAGATGGGAGCGCGTGACCCTCTAGTTTGAATACATTCTGAACTTTGCCCATGCTGGAGACCCCCTCAACCCCCAACCTTCACTTTGAGAAGCCACTGATAGACATGCTGATTAGATTTACTACAAAACACTTACTTAAAGTGTGGCCGGGTCAGGGTACATTGGGGTTGATGACGAGTATTGTGGGTGGGCTCCTGGCGGCAGCGCGAATTTCAGCGCAGCCAGGGGACAGTTGGAACACACTTCCGTGAGAGGCGGCAGCAACAAACATTTCTCGAGGGACACACGTCTCGAATGCGTGCGGATTTGATATTACGCTGGTGAGTTGTAATTGCAGTTTACTCCTGCACTATCGCTAAAAGACGTGTAGGTTGTCTGTCATCTTTCGTCTAGTTTGACATGTTGATTGCGTCGTATTCTATAGGGAGAAAAGCAGCCAGCCGAAACAGGGACGGGAGAGACGGCGTCTGTGAGCTGTGTGTAAAACACAGCGTGCCGTGTCCCATGGTGGCGTGTCGTAACGCCGGGGTGTCAATTCATTTACTGAAATGTAAGTCTCTGTTTTGTTATATGGCTGTGTGTGACTACTGGGTTATGGTAACGATATGTACTGTTATTCTGAGTAACTAAATGGGACAACATGTTTGTGGTTCTGTCTAGTGCACAGCACACGAAGCGTGAAGCCACGTTGAGTTTCGAGTGTGCGTCAGTCAGCTGTTGTGTCTCGGTGAGTCCGTGGCTAATTCATATGCATGCGCTTCGTAATGTATGATAATGAGGGTTCATGAATGGTCATTGTGCTGTGATGTTTATTATGTTTATTTCTGTGCCATTACAGGTGGTGATCATCCGTGGTCACTGCTTTTAGTTTTGCTATGTATTTAGAAAGGGGTTTGTTAGGGTGAAGTTTGACTTATTGTAAAGTTCCATCTGTCTCGAGTCTTATTGTTTGTATTTGTAATTGTGATTAATGCACTGTAGTTGAGATTCTTATTATTGCCACGTCCTATTACTGCTATAGTTTTATATTGTGATACCATTAATAAAGATTATATATTTTAATATAAAGTCGCACATGTGCACAAACACACACGCACCAGAGCTTGATAGGAACCATGCTTTTTGTGTGATTTAAATTAAAACATGGAAGTGTTTTAGTATTGTAGTTTTACTGTGATTTATTTACATTAACCACTAACAGACTTTGCCATTATGCCAAATTGCAAATAGCTGACCTACACATGAATGCCATAACGATGCATTGAGAGTTTGTTTCACTATTTTTGTAAGAAAGTGGCCCAAACTAGATTAAAAGTAGACACTTAACAGCAGCCAAATGAAATCAAAACCAATTTTTATTTTTCAACATAAAACATAAAACAGATGCATCATTATCATCAACCCAACAGCCATGGATCATAACAACATGGCATCATCATTGTATGGACATGGACATACAGATCAGTGTTCCTCTACAAGACACGTTATCCTCATTGTCATACAGTAATTTCCCCTTTGAATGACTCATTGTGTCAAAATGTCCCTGAGCAAAGACTCTTAACCCCTACAGTAGCTGCTGCCCGGGCGCTGGATTGAAGGAGGAGTTCACCCCCAAAATGATTATTGATTACTAACACCTTGGAGACTTGGGTCCCCATCCGGAATCAATGGGGGTACATTTACTATAATCAAATTCCTGTCTTAGGAATGCGACAAAAAACGAACAGATATGATATGATTGAACTCATGTCTCCATGGTATGAGTAATCAATAGAGAAACAAGTCATTGAGTGGGTGTACTACTCCTTTAATAGCATCCACTGCTCCTAATAGTTAATGCAGAGACACATTTCACATTCCGTATGTGCAAATATATATTTGACATCATCATCATGTTCCAGTTACAGTGACTTTCCCTGGCAACATTTTCAGAGGGATAGTACTATCGAAGTTGTAAACGAATGGATAGAGCATGTTAGTGAAAGTGTGTGTGAAGGTGTGAAGGTGTTTGTTAGTGTCGGCATCAGAGAATGACAGCTTTCCTCTGTTCCAGTCCAGGTGGACTCTGATCCTATGGTGTATCTGCCTCTGTGGGAGTGGGAGAGAGCTGAATACGTCTGGCGAATTGAGAGTGTACATATGACCATTGAAACCCATATTCCAACACAGATTGTCATCATCATCTGCTAACACACCCACCTCCCAGTCTGTACCGTGTCCAACCTCAACATCCCAGCTGCGAGTCCCTGAGTCAAAGCCCTCAGAACCCGTGACAAAGAGAGGTTCATGGAATCTCTGCCCTAGATGACCTTGACGGGTCATCTACGTCGCATGCACAGCTCACACTGGTCATATCATCAGACACCTTCTGTGTTGGATGGGCAGTGTTGGGGTTCAGGATGACAGGATGATAGGAGATCATGTCCTTCATCTTGTTCCAGACTCTGAAGGTCAAGTTGCTCAGGTGCTTTGCCACATCTAGCATTGCCCCTGAGATCAGATGAGGGTCCTGTTGTGTGGACGGGGACGCGGGGCGCTGGAGTCTTTCCACCGTGGCCTTGTAGTTCTGTAGGAATGAGATGTCTTCAGCTCTCAGCTCCTCCTCCACGGCTCTGATTGTGCGTGAAAGGGTCAATATCTCTCTGTTCAGTCCTTCAATCTTCTCCAAGGAATGTATGTAAGGGCATTACTCCCCCCCCCCCTCCTTTTTACCTCCCCTTTTTGAGCGGTGGTCACGCCGCTCCTATACGTGGCCGTGTGTGTAGACGTACGTGTGGGTGGGTGCGTCCGTATGTAGCCTACAGTACCTTTTATGACCACACATGTTAAGGGAGGGGCACTGTTTTCAGGCCAGGCCAGGCACACACACACACACACACACACACACACACACACACACACACACACACACACACACACACACACACACAGGGGGGAAGGGGGGAGGGGGGGGGTTGGTGGGTAAGAGGGTGCTGTTGAGACTAGCCTGGGGGGGGGTGACAGAATTCATAGATCTAGGGGGTAAACCACCGCTCATTTCACACAGGTGTGATTTTTTACATATCAAAGCCAAAATCGGCCTTTAAATATTAATTACAAAAGAGTATAAATAGACAAAATATAAAAATGGACAGATATTACAATAATTGTTTCTCTCTTTTTTTCTTTTCTTTTTTTCCTTCTTCACAGTGTAAACAGGTGCCATGGCTTTAGTCTCTTTTGTCGTTACATATGCAACAAATTAACACAGAGGAATGTATGCTGATTTGATTTGCACGAAAACGATTGACTCAAAGACTCGCATGAGTCCTACAAATCTGAACATGACTGGAAAATATATCACATCTCCCACAATTCAACCCTCTCAGAGTTACATATGCAACACACTAGCACAGTGCACAAGTGGGTATCACAAACTTTGATTACAATTATTAATATAGGCCTATTTTTTATCCCCTCAACCCTCACCACCTTTGAGAAGCCACTGGTATGCTGATTTGATTTACACCAAAACGCTTATACTCTTGGTTTGTACAGAAGTGCCTCATTCCAGGACTATGAATATCTAGTATCTGCTCTGCTGGTTTTGGTGTGAAGCATCTTGATGTGTTCAACACCCTCCCCTCCCTCCCCCGCAGGATCGAGCTGAATGTCTGAGTGAATTCAAATCATTTTGCATGCTGATCACAAATTGGCTCATTAAGTTTAGATGTAGTTGTAGATCTAGATTCTTTCAACCTGGCCTCCCTTTGTTGGCCGATTGGGCCTAGATTATGTCAACAATGTACAAACATAGGTGATCTCTGCACGTCACACACTGTGTGTCACCGGTGGTGTCACAATGTTTGATTCATTGAAGACTTTATTAGAAGTTTGCATAGGAAAAGGTACAGTTTCATGACGGTACAGTTCACTGGTACAAGGTCTACTAAAATACCTACTAAAAGGAGAGCCATGAAAAGACTAAGCTTATTTCCACAGGAAACCATTAAAGTATCTCATATAACATTGAATGACAGACGAATAGAACACAGTAGTACTATGCAGTAGATATATGTAAATAAAAATAAAGAGAGAGAGAAAAAAAAAGGGAAACCAGTAATTCAAAACAAACAGTAAGTATATACAAAGAAGGGGCAGGGGAGGGTAGGGTTGGGCTAGGTTAGTTTTTTTTACCAGTTGCGAACGGCTGCTGCCTGTAAGTGGTTTTTCAGGGCAATTTTAAGTTTTCAAAGTATTTTATTGAATTTTGCACATAAGTTACAGGTCATTTCAAAACTTTACATAATAGGAGCATTTCAAAAATACATTTTACAAACTGGGTATTATAAAGGAGCAATTTCAGGAATACTTTTCACTGGACATTAAATAACAATAGAGGAGAAATTCAAAAATAAATTTCATAAGTTACAAATCATTCAAAATATCCCATAACAAAAAAAAAAAAAAACATTTCAACAGTAAGAGAAAAAAACATAGCAAATAAATATCAGTGCTTAAGGATTACATTTGAAAAATAAGATAACATTACATTTGAAAGAATAAAGCAACATTATAAAGTAATTACTGACCAATTTAGTTTTGGGGGGTTTCTTTTCAAGTCCATTGTTTTTCGTTTTCTTAGTTCAGTTTTTATTTGCCTCAAGACAGTGGCAGAGTCCACAAAGATGTTGTCCGTTGACATCTTACATCTTGTTTTCCATATTTTATAAATCGTAACACATATACACAGCCAAAATAAATCAAAATTCTCTTTTTCACAGATAAAATTGGCGTATAAAGTGTCTCTGTGGCAGGGCACCTTGACTCCCATGTCAAACATTTGGCTCCAGACAAGTCTTGACCTGGGGCAGTCAATCAATAAGTGATATATTGTCTCAAACTCTTTACAGTCTGGAACCGGGCATTCTGTGGTATTGCAGGCCCATTTTAAAACCCCTCTGACGGGGAGTCGGCCATGCACGGTTAACCACATTACATCTCTGATATACCCGGTGACAAGGCCGCTATTTAGGCACTTTATGAGTGTTTTACTTTGTTCTAAGGACTGGTCTCTAAACACTACCAGACCTCCATATAGATAATCACTTATTATATTATATATTACTTTATTTGACTCAGGGCCATTTTAAAGGATGCTAGTGATCCACACTCCTTTATGGCCTTCGGTAAGGCTTTCCACATTTTGTTGGTATAGCAGAAAAAGGAGTTTGACCCTTTGTTGGTTTTGACTCTGTGTTATTAGAGTTATTACATTAGGTAAGATAACACAGATGAAATCAGATATCGTTTTAGATGTTTCTTAAATATCGGCAAGGTGATATATACTCAAGCTCCGAATCATTCACAATCACACGTATTTAAATGTTTTGGTGTAAAATCTAATCAACATGTCTATCAGTGGCTTCTCAAAGTGAAAGTGGGGTTGAGGGGGTCTACAGTGTTTATTTTAATAGCCTAATTTAATCCAATTACTTCGTTCTTCAAAGTATCTCGTCCAACCCCCACATACATACACACATATTATTATTACATTCCTGTAACAACTATATTATAGGGATAATAATCATGTCATCTAGTTACCCAAAAGTTGGTTTTAGACTGGTCTAGATTAAACGCGTTTTCTCCTTTATGAACTACTATGCTATTTGAATGCATTAACATATAAGCCAAGGTGTCCATAAGCAGGCGGTGACCTCTAGTGGTATAATTGTGACATTACATTTTATTTTCACAATATATAAATAAGTAACAGTGTTATAACATATAATTAAATAACAGAGTAGGCTATAGTCCGTATATGGCCCCATAACAGCAACACAATAAAACCAGACGTTAGTTTAACTCTGAAAGTGGACATGTAAGGGTCATTATGCACTTTCAGAAAGACATTACATCAGCTTTTACTGTAAAGTCTGGTCATGGTCCATAATGTTATTTAGTGGGTTCTCTCTATCTATGCCTACATGCTAAGACATGCCTCATGCTATTTTACTCCACTCAGAGTAGGAATTGTTGACACATCTAACCTGTTTTCTTTCATTATAACAGTATAATTCCCAAACGTTTTAGCCTGTGACCAAAAAGATAAATTAGAGATTCGTCCAGGACCCAAATTAGCAGATCTACATGCTCACAATGTGTCGCTTAGCGCCGTCTTGAGAGCTTGTAGATCGACTATTTTCAGTTATTATTATTATTACGTATGTGTTTGTTTGTTTGTTTGTTTGTTTGAACATTTGTCAAATCCATATTTGTTTATAATTTCTAAAAGTAAAATGATCCATATTTCATATATTTTTACTCTGGCTTCAAATGGGTCCCGACCCAGTGTTTGGGAAACCGCTTTAGAACATCTCAACTCCTTCCCTTTTTTTGAAAAGTGCAAATAACCGCCCATTGCCTGCCTGTGACAAAGCCTTTTGTTCTCAGATTCCCGGGCTTGTGTGGTCACTGGTAGCCTAAATCAAACGGTTGTTCATGAAGTGTCTGCCAAGCCAATATTCTATTTGATTCATTTACAGCTACTGCGGCATAATTCTTAGAACGAGGACATAAAGTAGCCTACTGTGTATACAAATATGAATTACGTCAGCTTGTAATTTCTCCTGATTTAACGTTATAAAATATTGCTATTGCAGTTTTTGCATTATAAGCTTATTGATATTTTAGTTTCAATAAATGTCTATCGTTGGCTTACTTATATGTAAAGACCGTTTACAGGAAATAATGTCTTCTACAGAAACATTTGGTGGCTCTTAAAAGAGCCGTTTTGGGGTTCGGTCAGTGACGGATAGTTTATGCACGTTCTCCACGGATACGACGGGCCAGCTGGATGTCTTTGGGCATGATGGTCACCCTCTTGGCGTGGATGGCGCACAGGTTGGTGTCTTCAAACAGACCGACCAGATAAGCCTCGGCCGACTCCTGCAGAGCCATGACGGCGGAGCTCTGGAAGCGCAGGTCGGTCTTGAAGTCCTGGGCGATCTCCCTCACCAGGCGCTGGAAGGGCAGCTTGCGGATCAGCAGCTCGGTGGATTTCTGGTAGCGACGGATCTCCCTCAGAGCCACAGTACCAGGGCGGTAACGGTGAGGCTTCTTCACTCCACCGGTTGCCGGCGCGCTCTTACGAGCTGCCTTGGTAGCGAGCTGCTTCCTGGGGGCTTTGCCTCCGGTGGACTTACGGGCGGTCTGCTTGGTTCTGGCCATTTTGCTATCTGCTGCTTGAACAGAGAAGTTGTGATAAAGATGAGCCCAAACTCGTCCTTTTTATTTCAGCGGCGCTGAGACGCCGTCTTTCTCTGATTGGTCTGTGGTCAGGAACCTCCTTGTTTGGGCGGAACCAGAGTTTAGACTGGGAGGAGCCGATCACGCCACTAGTAGTGATTGGTGGGGCGCACACAGAGTATCTCCGACCAATCACATAATAGTGTGTTACAAAGTCAAACTTATAAAAAGGCTCGTATTCCTCTCCTCCATCACATTTCTTTGAGCGAATACTCCAGAAATAAACCTACAAAATGAGCGGACGAGGTAAGACAGGCGGAAAGGCCAGGGCGAAGGCTAAGACTCGCTCATCTCGTGCTGGGCTCCAGTTCCCCGTTGGTCGTGTCCACAGGCTGCTGCGTAAAGGCAACTATGCCCAGCGTGTCGGTGCCGGCGCACCCGTCTATCTGGCGGCCGTCCTCGAATACCTGACTGCTGAGATCCTGGAGTTGGCTGGAAACGCTGCCCGTGACAACAAGAAGACTCGTATCATCCCCCGTCACCTCCAGCTGGCCGTCCGCAACGACGAGGAGCTCAACAAACTGCTGGGCGGAGTGACCATCGCTCAGGGCGGCGTGCTGCCCAACATCCAGGCTGTCCTGCTGCCCAAGAAGACCGAGAAAGCCGCCAAGAAATAAACCTGCTTAATTCTTCTGAATAAACCCCACAAAGGCTCTTTTAAGAGCCACCCACTAATTCAACAAAGAGTTGCTTCTAATAGCCTCTGAGGAGAAAATATAGGCTAAATAATACAATACCTTATTACAATTGTGAACTACGCACTGTACTGCAATGTTACTGGTCATATTCTACATGAGCTTATAACCATGACAGAATATAAATAGTAGTAGGTACACTATATTTCTATGTTCTTGTATTTATATGCGTTTTTGCTTTGGGGGAAAAAGGTGAGTGTTAAACAAAAAAAGAGAAGAGTAATGTCCTTATATTATAATTGTGTAATTACTGTAATGTACGACTGTATTCATGGCTTCTTTGACTGCTTAAAATGATTGTAAAACCTGCAAAATGTTCAATAAAGTTTATTTAAAAAGTAATATATTTTACAACTTAAACACTTTAATCAATCTGTTCGATTATTAGTTCTGTGGGTCGTTTCACGCATGACAACTAATACTTCTAGTAAAACATTTTTATCTACACTTCATAACATACTTGGCTGCCAAAATAAAAACATGAGGCAAGGACACGCATCTCAAATGACAAATGTGAATATACATTACAAGCATAATTATAGCGATGCACCCATTAAGTTTATGGATGCTACTGTAAGGACTGTTATGCCATGTTTGTCTTTGTAAACTAGTAGCCAGCGTTACTTAATTTGCCATGTCTTGATTGTAGTCTCTGTAATCACAATAGCTGATAATGATTTTCGCATTTGGATCAACTCTTTGTTGGAAAAGATGGGTGGTCCTTAAAAGGACCGTTGGTTTGGGAGTAGAATATTGAGTTTACTTGGAGCTGGTGTACTTGGTGACAGCCTTGGTGCCCTCAGACACGGCGTGCTTGGCCAGCTCACCGGGGAGCAGCAGGCGGACGGCGGTCTGGATCTCCCTGGAGGAGATGGTGGAGCGCTTGTTGTAGTGAGCCAGACGAGAGGCTTCACCGGCGATGCGCTCAAAGATGTCGTTGACGAAGGAGTTCATGATGCCCATGGCTTTAGAGGAGATACCGGTGTCAGGGTGGACCTGCTTCAGGACCTTGTACACGTAGATGGCATAGCTCTCCTTCCTGGACTTTCTGCGCTTCTTGCCGCCCTTGGCGGCGGTCTTGCTGACGGCTTTCTTGGAGCCCTTCTTGGGCGCTGGCTTGGCAACTTCGGGCATCCTGGCAGTATTCTATCAGTGACAAGCAGTGAAGAATGTGACGAGAGAGCGCAGTTGCACCATTATTTATACACAGCCAATGCCAATGTAGTTGTGTGACTCCCAGCATATGATTGGCTGATCCTCCCACAAAGAGGGCGGTGTCTTTATTTCTGTATGATTTCTCCCGCTCGTGCGCTCTATTGTCCCTGTAATATTTTGAGCGGCTAAATATGCACTTAGGGTAAATGTATATTTTAATGTCCATAAAGGTCCCCAAAGGAAACAGTGCTTTCTTGACTAACAAAAGGTATAGACTATTTCAGTCTGTCCATTCATTGAGACAATGGCATTATTCCCAAAATTAGTCTATAAATTACTATAATATAATAAATAGTTAATTAAGTAAATGTGATTCCGCTCTTCTGGGCTTAGAAAAACAAAATAAGCCCCTTTTCGACTGCTACACCACACCACACCACACCGCACTACATAAAAATATCTACATTTTCCATTACACAAAAGTACCCCTATCGGTGAGAAACAAATTGACCCTTTTAACTGTGATTATAATACAATATAAATTAGTATTACAACTATTCTAAATTATAATACACTATAATGGATTATAACTGTGATTATAATACACTATAATAGATTATAATTGTGGTTATAACACTATAGAATCTATTATCTATAAATGAAAAGTCAGTGAGTGATCATTATGAAGTGTTTGGCCCTGTTTGGCCTAGCTCAGACCTACTCTAGAGTGGATACTTTTTAATACCACGTTTAGTACCAACTTCACACCACTCTACCCAGGTCCATGGAGTGGAAAACCTGGCATAAGTGGGCGGTGTGGTGTGGTGTCGGGCCTGTGGAAAATGGGCTTATGTGCATTAGCAGCAGTTCTATTTCATGTTAATATTCAAATCATAACTTATTCCACAACTAAAGACAGGTTACGTCTTAGATCAAGGATGGTTTGCATTGCAAGGCTACAATTTAAGTCCCGTGCTGCTTAAATGTGTTTAAGCAAAGCAAGGTTTAATTTGTGCGAATAGACGTTTCTGTCTGGTCGTACGTGTGGAATTACAACATTGTGTTTCTTTATCAGCACAGTGAGTTCATTTTGTTTTTTTTATCTGATATTAACATGTACAGTATAAAAGCTGTGGTTATGCACAAAGGTGGGAATAAACTCGTTACATAACGTGTGGGTGGCTCTTAAAAGAGCCTTTTGGGTTGTTTGTTGGTAGATCAAGTCAGCATTATTAACCTCCGAAGCCGTACAGAGTGCGTCCCTGTCTCTTCAGAGCATAGACAACATCCATGGCAGTCACGGTCTTTCTCTTGGCGTGCTCGGTGTAGGTGACGGCATCACGGATCACGTTCTCCAGGAAGACCTTGAGGACACCGCGGGTCTCCTCGTAGATCAGACCGGAGATACGCTTCACACCGCCACGGCGAGCCAGACGGCGGATAGCGGGCTTGGTGATTCCCTGGATGTTATCACGGAGAACCTTGCGGTGCCGCTTGGCGCCTCCTTTTCCCAGTCCCTTTCCGCCTTTTCCACGCCCACTCATTTTGCAGCTTCAGTTGAGATGAAGATTCAGAAGTGAATGATTCCAGAGCGCTGAGCCATGCCTTTTTATCTGTGTTCTGAGGACGTAAGGGAGGACAGGCAAACTGCCATACCCCTCCCCCATCACACACACGCACCTCCCCTCTTGTTCATTTTGGTCACATCACCCCTAGTCTGGGATCACTTCACTTTTCGGGTTTGTAACCGGTCTGGAGCGGAAACCACAAAACGTCATGTTTTGTAGTACTCAAGGACTACAATTTCGCCGGAAATATCCACCGGAAACAGTTTTAACCCAAAATAATTCCCCTGCGCTCAAGGACATACTTTTAGGGCCTACCTAATAAACTCCTCGATGCGGAGTAGTTTTGCTTTTGAAAAATTAGTTTGGTATATGCATGTTTTAGTCCAACTTTTAGCGACCGGCAAGACCACACTAGGCTACTCGAGCATTTTAATAGGGATTGGGGAAACAAACGGTGGGAACCAAATCAAAGCGACGCCGCTTCTTCTAGTGGTTTCCGCGCTTTAGGCGGAAACCAAACGGTCTGTTGTGAACGAACACCAGTCTCTCTCCCGGGAGAAAGCCTGGTAGGCGAGGTTACATCACCCCCTTGTAATACCGGTATTGCTAGTCAAGTCCTCTATATCATAATCATTTATTTTTTAAACGTATCGCACCAATTCATATTCTTGTCAATGTACATTTGGTGTTGCTGAATACATAGGCTACATGCCTAATACACCCTCTGCCATAGCATTTCTTTCGACTCTCAAGTTTAAACGTTTGTATTGTCACAGACATAACCTAAATAAAGTTATAACAATTCATCAATAATTAAGTATTAATACGGAATTCTTGTCTCGCTTATTTGAGGTGGATCAGGGTTACTATGTATAATAATGTTCTGAACTATAACAATGGTACTATAGGGTACTATTCAATATCAATGTTGAATTTGAAGTTGAACCAACACATACTAGTCAGGACAATAGAGAATCTAATAGTGATTTATGAATTAACAAAATTAGGTCATAAAGGAGGTGGGTGGGTTTACAAGCTCTATAGCTAAAGTGAGAGGAATGGCCATATAGGAGTTAAGCTGGTTGCACACTGCTGCGTTTTTCGGGCCGAATATCGGAGTGAATTTCGGAGAGCGTGAATAAAAAAATCAACCTCACGTTATGTCAGTCAAGTTTGCACACTGCTGCCCGTTTCGCGCACCACTCTGTCCCTTGCTCTCTCTATCTCTCTCTCTCTCCTTGCCCTGAAAAACGCATTTCGCAACGAAAAACGCAGCAGTGTGCAACCACCTTTAGGCTGTGGTTATATTTATTAATTTTGTCATAAATATATTTATGTCTAGACTGTTGTGTCATTAAGTATTTGTGAGTGGCACTAGACCGCACTAGACCATTAACACACAGACAAACTGGTTATTATTCCAGCATATAAAGTGAGGATACTCTTATAACATAAAGTGGTTGGCTCTTAAAAGAGCCTTTTGTGGGTCGAGATGGAACAGATGATTTACTTCTTTTTGGGGGCTGCCTTCTTTGCTGCCTTGGGTTTGGCAACCTTCTTTGCTGGAGCCTTCTTGGCTGCTGCGGGCTTCTTCGCCACTTTCTTGGGGCTCTTGGCGGCCTTCTTGGGGCTTTTAGCGGCTACTTTCTTGGCGGCGGGCTTCTTGGCTTTCTTGGGTGATTTCTTTGCGGCTGCGGGCTTCTTTGCTGCCGCCTTCTTGGGCTTCTTAGCCGCTGCGGGTTTCTTGGCGGCAGCGGGCTTCTTTGCTTTAACTGCCTTCTTAGCAGCAGGCTTCTTCGCCTTCACCGCCTCTGCCTTCTTGTTCATCTTGAAAGAGCCAGACGCGCCGGTGCCTTTGAGCTGGACCAGGGTGCCTTTAGCGACCAGGCTCTTGACGGCGATCTTGACGCGGGCCTTGTTCTTCTCCACATCGTAGCCGCCGGCAGCCAGAGCTTTCTTGACGGCAGCCAGAGACACACCGCTCCGCTCCTTGGAGGCGGACACGGCCTTGAGTCGACCAGCTCAGCAACGCTGGGGCCGGTCTTCTTGGGGCGGGGAGCTGCCTTCTTCTTGGCGGCCTTGGCCGGGGCTGGAGCTGGTGCGACTTCTGCCATTGTTCTTTTCAGTAGTTTATCCTTCCTTCCCTAAAATAAAGTCTGTCAGACTGGTATTGAGCGCCCTGAGTGGGCTGGACTTAAACACCACATGAGAACCATGTAGAGACAACACACACACAGCCCCTCTTGTCTAGGTGGCTTAATGTGCCATTTGTGTTTTCTCCTCGATTAAAACAATATATAACAAACGACAGTGCGTATTATTTAATGCAACAAAGAGCTGAACAGTTAGCACACATGTGCCTTTTTGTCACAAATATATCTGAGAAGAAAACTGCGATCTAGTTTTTAAGTGATAGGCTTAAAACATCACCCTTCCACAGTCAGAGAACAGTGTTTCCTCCATATTCTTCCTTCTAAAACATGTTAAACTATATTAAATTTAGAACAATACTCACAATCCTCTTAGAAGACATACCTGGCGACACAATACATTAAACTATACTCTTGTTTTGCAATCCATTTTGCGATAAATAGAAGGTTTTCTGACCCCAGTAAACACACTTCAGTGTATGCAGCATGATGGATTTGATCCAACTTTGATCTGACTATAATGATGAAAACTGCTGGAACAGTTCGGACAGATAACTTAATTTTGTTCTCAAGCTACAGTAAACTAAACATTTAATTATCCAATCAACTGTATCACACTTCTCAGGCAGTAGGCCTACTTCATGATGCAAGGTGTCATTCTAAATCACATTTTTCACCATTGTGATCAGTATAGAATCAAATAAAAAGTGATGCCATATTTACTACAGATAAGATGTTATTTCTGCCACCGTGCACTTATAGGGGCATGTGACAGAACTGTTTAAATTGCTATATCACAACTGTCACCTAACTGTAACTGAACAACAGAAGGCCTAATTTTAGTCCGCAGAGTCACAGACACATGGTGGTAATTGCATTTAACAGAAACACATTTTGTCATCATTACAATAACACCCAGATATAAACACACACACACACACACACACACACACACACACACACACACACACACACACACACATGCAGTAGTGGTGTTACACTTTATTCATGGTTATATTCACTGCTAGGGTAAAAGACCAACTCTATTCTGTACATGACAATATGTTAAGACAAGATAGTGTAACGACCCTGCAAGAGATCAGGCCGTAACTCGCTCCGCCAAGCGGGCTAGCCTTCTTGGGGCAGCGGGTTGCTTCCTCGTCTGCTGAGTGGGGGGCTGGGGTTCGCGTCCTGGTTGGAGCGAACTGCCTCACTCAGTCTGCTAAACGTTACAATATGTTTTACAAACATAAATTTGATTAGAATTATTTGAATACATTATGAACTTTTTTCTTCTTTTTTTCTCATGCTGGAGACCCCCTCAACCCCCAACCTTCACTTTGAGAAGCCACTGATAGACATGCTGATTAGATTTACTACAAAACACATTCTTAAAGAATGATTGATAGCTTTGTACAGAAGTGGCTCGTACCAGGACTATGAATATCCAGTGTCCCAGCAGGGAGCATTGTCCTACTCTGTAACGATGCAACTCAGGAACAATGCCAGTTGGAAATGCACGCCCCACCCAGTTATACCATACCAGTTGAACCTGTAATAGGTGTGGAAGACATTTACATGACACATTAACCACTTTCAATATGGCCTCTCTCTAATGGCCAGATTACATAGGCCTACATTTTGTTAAAATATGTACAAAAATAGGTCACACTGTGTGTGATGTGTTGTGACTTTGTAGATTTGGTATTTGATATACACAGTATATCATATATATGTATAAGTGTGTACACACACACACACACACACACACACACACACACACACACACACGCGCACACACACACACACACACACACACACACACACACACACACACACACACACACACACACACACACACACACACACACACACACACACACACACACACATCACAGCACAGCACACATCCACACTTATGTGTTGTTATGTCGACCATGACCTCTCATATGTTGTACATTCATGGAATAGCCCATTTACAAGCTCACAAAGCTTCACAATGTAATGTGCTGTACGTGAGGTTATAGATCTGATCTGATTTTATTTTGTTTAATAATGTTATTATACAATGCATATGACCACAATGGAAACAAGTCCAGAGGACTTTTTCGTGTGGTACTTTTAGCTTTATTGTCAAACTGTATCATGTGCTGTTTTACATTTCTGGCTAATAACGTATTCAATCAAGTATTGTAGGCCTACTGAATGTGGGAGTTAGGATTTTGGACCATCTCATTCCAAAAATAAGCCCCTGCACTTTGGCTTCCCCCAAGGGGACCCCACGACCTGGTTTGAGTGGTTAGTGAAACATTAATTATGTTTTTTTTTTTTTCAACAGACAACATAATGTTGTTTTGTTATAGTCCTACAGTATATTGATATTGGCTAAATCCGCCTTAATTGTTTGATGTTACAAGTGTAGTTAGAGACAAAGTGTAATAGAAAGGAAACACTGTGGTTGGTGAGATTAGCATCGGACATATACACAAGCACACGTGTGCACCGTGTGCACACACACGCACACGCACACAAAAAACAAAAACAAAAATCCTAAATGCCGGTAAGATCAAATAATGTGTAATTTGTAATGTGACTTATGGAGGCTGGTGTAAAGTCTGTTTTCTCTAGGGAGCCAGGGTCTGCGGGGGAACACACACACACGCACGCACGCACACACAGACACACACACACACACACACACACACACACACACACACACGTTTTACACCAAAATGCTTACTCTTGCTTTGTACAGAAGTGCCTCATTCCAGGACTATGAATAGTATCTGCTGGTTTTGGTGTGAATCATCTTGATGAGTTCAACACCCTCACCTCCCCACTGTGGAGCTGAGGCCATGGCTACACGGAGCTGGATATTTCATATATCCCGGTTTTTCAGATATCCACATACAAAAATATCTAGGTCCACACAACAAAGATATCTAGGTCTAACAAGCACGCACACAGTAAAGTCTTCAGAGATATCCGGGTTCCCTGTCTACACGGATCCAGTGAATCGGATATTTTTCAATCTCTCCACTTATTTATCCGGTTTCAAAAATATCCAGCTTCGCAGCTGAAATATCCAGCTTCATGTGGCTGCAAGCCCCAACAGCACAAAAAGAATTCTAGCTTCATAAATATCCAGCTCTGTGTAGCCATGGCGTGAATGTCTGAGTGACTGAGGGGATTCAAACCATTTGCATGCTGATCACAAATTGGCTTATTTAAGTTTAGATTTAGATGTGTAGATCTAGATTTGTTCAACATGGCCTAGCTCCCTTTTTCGGGTAGGCCTATAGATTGTGTCAACAATGTACAAACATAGGTGATCTCTGCATGTCACACACTGTGTGTAACAATCCCGGCCTCTGCCACTGTCCTGTGTGCACTTTTCTTGTCAGGTATGGCGTTTAGTTTTATTAGCACAAAGTTATAAAAAAAGTAGAACACATCAAGGCAACACAATACTGTGCAAGGAGATGAATAAGCCTGCAGGATTATTTGGGATCCTTTCCAACGGTCATTAATTAAACAGACTAAACGTTCAATAATAATACAGAAATAAAAACAGAAACTGCACAAAATAGAGATAGAGAAAAAAAACAAGACAACAACAAACACATTGGGTAAGATAACACATCAGTAGATGAAATCATGTGGACAATCATTGACGACAGTGAGGAAGAATTCCGGTATTGCTTAGATGTTTCTCAAATATTGGCAAGGATAGTGATACTTATACCCACCTCAAGCTCTGAATCATTCACAATCACACACATTTAAATGTTTTGGTGTCAATTTAATCAACATGTCTATCATCAGTGGCTTCTCAAAGTGGATGTGCGGGTTTGAATGGGTCTACACCCTTTATTTTAAAAGGCATAATTTAATTCAATTCAATACTTACTTGGTTCTTCAAAAGGATCTCGTCCTACCCACTTATATTATTATTACTGACGCCTCAGGGCGACATGCGACCTCAGGGATCTTCATATATGGGCATAAAAGGGATTCTGGGGAATAGTATGGACTTTTCATAGGCAATGTCACATGTGATATCACCTGTGATGTCACAGTGATGTGTAAAGGGAACCGTCCCATAGACTGTAGTGTAAAACATGTGTACACACAAGTCTACACGTGGTAAACTGTGACATTTCTCATGGTAACCTGCAAGCTTCGGTCGGCAAATTACATTTTGGTAACTACTATAGGAATAATAATCATGTCATCTAGTTACCCAAAAGTTGTTTCATTCAACAACTCTATTAGGTAGAGGACATCATTTAGGAGAGAATGTCTCAAATCTAGACTAATATGAGTAAATGCTTTTCTCCTTCACAAACTACTATGTGATTTGAATGCATTATGTGCAAGCCAAGGTTTTCCATAAGCAGGCTGTGGCCTCTAGTGGTATAATAGTGAAATTACATTTTATTTTCACGATCTGAAAAATAAAGCAGAGTATAATCATTCAGTATCTATGGCTCCATAACAGCAGAGTGATACTCAAAGTCAACATAATAAAGTCAGGCCTTAGTTAAACTCTGAAAGTGGACATGGTCATTGAGAGACATTAAATAAGCTTTTACTCATCCATCCATCCATCCATCTTCAACCGCTTATCCGGAATCGGGTCGCGGGGGTAACAGCTCCAACTGAGACTTCCAGATTTCCTTATCCTGCGCAACTTCCTCCACTCCCTCTGGGGGTATACCAAGGCGTTCCCAGGCCAGTCTGGAGATATAATCCTTCCATCTGGTCTTAGGTCTGCCACGGGGTCTCCTCCCAGTGGGACGTGCATCGAGGACCTTCCTAGGAAGGCGCTCGGGGGGCATCCGTACTAGATGCCCGAACCACCTAAGCTGACTCAAGTCTGGCCATGGTCCATCATGTTATTTAGTCTCTATGCCTACATGCTAAGACATGCCTCGTGCATATATTTTACTCCACACCAAGTAGGAATTGTTGACACATATAACCTGTTTTATTTAGTTAGAACAGTAGGCTATACCAAACGTTTTAGCCCTTGACCCAAATTATATTAATTCACCCAGGACCCAAACTAGCAGATCTGCAAGCTCACAATGCGTTGCTTCTCGCCGTCTTAAGAGCTTGTAGATCGTCTATTTTCACTACTTCTTTATTATCATTATTATTATTACTACTGTGTATTTATGGAATTTCTTAGATGTGTTTGTTTGTTTGAACATTTGTCAAATTCATATTTGTTTTTAATTTCTAAAAGTAAAACTATACATATTTCATATAGTTTTACTAGGTTGTGACGCATAGATTCGTCCGTGACCCAGGAATGGGTCCCGACCCAGTGTTTGGGAAACGGTGCTTTAGAAAATCCCAACCCGTCCCCCACCCTTCCCTTTTTTTAAAACTGCTTTTGTTCTCAGCTTCCCGGGCTTGTGTTGTGTGGTAGCCTAAATCTAACGGTTGTCCATGAAATGTTTGCCAAGCCAACCTTCTATTTTATTAATTTACTATAGGCCTACTGTCTCAGTCATGTGTCCAGCATTAACACATTTACTACATAGAACAAAAAGTAGCCTTCTTTATGTATGAAATTAGGTACGTGACGTCTGTGTAGTTTCTCCAGATGTGACTTGTTTAATTATGTTGCTATTGGAGGTGTTGCAATTTACTTTTTGTCATATTGGATTATATCATCATTGCCTTATTTTAGTGCCTAGTCCGTTTGGAGGAAATTGTCTCTTCAAATAATGTATTTGGTGGCTCTTAAAAGAGCCGTTTTGAGGTTCTGACAATGACAAATTGGTTTAAGCACGTTCTCCACGGATACGACGGGCCAGCTGGATGTCTTTGGGCATGATGGTCACCCTCTTGGC
This sequence comes from Nannobrachium achirus, assembly GCF_963921795.1. Classification (NCBI taxonomy): domain Eukaryota; kingdom Metazoa; phylum Chordata; class Actinopteri; order Myctophiformes; family Myctophidae; genus Nannobrachium; species Nannobrachium achirus. Next base: position 57,712,239 of record NC_137813.1, read on the forward strand.
GTGGATGGCGCACAGGTTGGTGTCCTCGAACAGACCAACCAGATAAGCCTCGGCTGACTCCTGCAGAGCCATGACGGCGGAGCTCTGGAAGCGCAGGTCGGTCTTGAAGTCCTGGGCGATCTCCCTCACCAGGCGCTGGAAGGGCAGCTTGCGGATCAGCAGCTCGGTGGATTTCTGGTAGCGACGGATCTCCCTCAGAGCCACTGTACCAGGGCGGTAACGGTGAGGCTTCTTCACTCCACCGGTTGCCGGCGCGCTCTTACGAGCTGCCTTGGTGGCGAGCTGCTTCCTGGGCGCTTTGCCTCCGGTGGATTTACGAGCTGTCTGCTTAGTTCTTGCCATGGCTTCTTCTGACAACGTTGAGTAACTGTAGAGTGCAGATACAGTGCAAACTGCCGCGGTTTATCAGTGTCTGCGAGACGCCGTCATTCTCTGATTGGTCAGTGGTCAGGAACCTCCTTCTTTAGGGAGTTACCATAAGTCACTTGCTACCGATTGGCGGGGAACACTAATACTCACTTCACACTGCAGCTGCTAACACAATGGAATACTAGTTTCCACTTTCCAGCAAACTGATTATGCTTTGTGTGTCATATGAGATATGACAAGAAATAAACATTTCTACTTCAGTGGCAAGATTTTGTATAAGATGCACGCATATCTCGTCTTAAATCATTTACACTTGTACAATTAAAATGTCCAAATATATCATGGACAATGTATTATGCTTATAAACAGTCAATGAATACAATCTCGTAGGCCTAATGCTGTTATGTGTTTTTGACTGAGAGAAGGCATCTTATCTTTATACTTATTTGAAGTAAGTATCAGCACGCTGCTTAAACATGACTATACTCATGAAAAACGAGCTTACATAAAATAAGCACATTTTGGGAATAGAATTAATCTTTAAATTGAAACAGTGGGTGGCTCTTAAAAGAACCTTTGTGGGGTTTGTCAAACGAATGAAGGTGGTTTATTTCTTGGCGGCTTTCTCGGTCTTCTTGGGCAGCAGAACAGCCTGGATGTTGGGCAGAACACCGCCCTGAGCGATGGTCACTCCACCCAGCAGCTTGTTGAGCTCCTCGTCGTTGCGAACGGCCAGCTGGAGGTGACGGGGGATGATACGAGTCTTCTTGTTGTCCCTGGCAGCGTTTCCAGCCAACTCCAGGATCTCAGCGGTGAGGTACTCGAGCACAGCCGCCAGATAGACGGGAGCGCCGGCACCGACACGCTGGCCATAGTTGCCTTTACGCAGCAGCCTGTGGACACGACCCACGGGGAACTGGAGCCCAGCACGGGATGAGCGGGTCTTGGCCTTCGCCCTGGCCTTTCCGCCGGTCTTACCTCTCCCTGACATTTTTAAGTTATATTACTAGAGCAGAAGCTTGAAGAAATGTGCGGGTTAAGAGGCGCGCGAGAGATTTTATATCTTCGACTAAAGAAAGGAAAGTAGTGTCTGGGTGCGCCCCACCAATCACAACAAAGGATGAGAGCGCGGGGTGAGTGAGTTTGTGCTCCCCTCCAATCAGCATCATCGACGTCATATGGTTCCTCCCAGAGCCCTGCCCCCTGTTTAAAAACTTTGGTTTCCTCCCCAAAGAAGGAGGTTCCTCTGAATCTGCGGACGTAAGGGAGGACAGGCAAAGCAGCAGCACCCCACCACCCCCACTCCCCTATTCGTTTTTGGTCACAGCAGTTTACAGTAATATTGCCAATCTTTTCGATATATGATATATGATATATGATATGAGTATTTGTTTTATTTATTTTCCTATACTATCTAAATTGTATTGAGAAAACAATATCTATACCCTGTATAAAATGCCACAATGCAACATCAAGTAGCTCTGTTTATACAATGCTGTAGCCCCTCCAACTGTAAATATGTTCAACATTTTCATATTTATTTATATTTTTTACACTTGCTTTGGCAATGTAAACGTATGTTTGCTCATGCCAATAAAGCTTCCTTATTTTAAAATTATGTATGGAGATCTTTTGTGCAATTCTGCTCATCTGAATATTGATTGGTCTGAAATGTCAAGCAAGCAAATATATGGTGTTATATGCGATGATCTGTACGGTGGCGTTTTCCCCTACAGAAATCTGGACGACAATCAGAAGCAGGTGTGTTTAAAAAATATTTGGATTAAAAACTTGTCTGAAAAAAAGAGAGACGTCATGTGGCTTGTTACTGTAAGACGACTAGCCGTTAGGGCGGTTGTTAAATGGAGTTGTTTTGTAAAAACAGTTAAATGCCCTTTTGTGTATTGCAATGAGGATGAAACAATAGAGCACCTGCTGGTTGATTGTCCCAGGTCACAGTATGTGTGGGGGGAAATGGTCCGTATTGGTTTTACAGTAAAGATAAGCTATAACGCAGTTATGTACGGTGTCTTTGAAGAGAAACTTTCGACCATGGACCAGAGCTTCTTTTGGTCTGTGGTATGCACTGTCGTTAATAAACTGTGGAACACTCGCTGTGCTATGACAATTAAGCAAGAGGCCATCTCTGGAGAGGTGGTTTTTAGGCAAATAATCACTGAACTAAGGAGACAAAGAACTTTGGACTCGAAACAAAATATCATGAAGCCATGGCACTTTTTGACCTTGTAATTTTGAATTATATTTATTATATTTGTACTTTTGTCTTTTATATATTATGTGGGTTCTATCTAAAGGCCTATTTTGGCCTTTAGATAAAAAAAAAAAAAAAAAAAAAAAAAAAAAAGTAATGCCCTTACAAATATTTGCTGCACTTATAATGTTTTTCTTATGTTTTGACTTGACATGCCTATTTCTGATTTATGAATGTAAATGCTTAAAATGCTTGTAAAACTGCAAATTTTCAATAAAGTCTATTTAAAAAAAAAAAAAAAAAAGCAAAGCAGCAGCACCCCACCACCACCCCCATATTCGTTTTTGGTCGCACTCATTAAATTGTGGTGACACATAGGACAATTTGAGATAAACAATTAAAAGGCTGTTTGCTTCATTTACATTTCAAAGTGTTGCATATGAATGAATTAATGAGCATTTCGAACAAATTAAACAAAGTGCATGGCAGTGTAAGTACAGAGGCAAGACAAACTCAGTTATGTAGCATATACGAACAAAACGCAGCCGTTAGATAAAGCTATAATACTGGACAGATTAATTTATCCAAAATAGTTGTGGTCTACATTTTAAGCAGGTACTGCATTTAAAGGCTCAATAATCTCTGCATTTGCAGTCATTTGTGTTAAAGCTGTTGACATTAAATACAAGGACAATTTCTTTTCTTGAAAAGATTGGTGGTCCTTAAAAGGACCGTTGTGTTTAGAGCAGACAGAACAGTTTACTTGGAGCTGGTGTACTTGGTGACAGCCTTGGTGCCCTCAGACACGGCGTGCTTGGCCAGCTCACCGGGGAGCAGCAGGCGGACGGCGGTCTGAATCTCCCTGGATGAGATGGTGGAGCGCTTGTTGTAGTGAGCCAGACGAGAGGCTTCACCGGCGATGCGCTCAAAGATGTCGTTGACGAAGGAGTTCATGATGCCCATGGCTTTAGAGGAGATACCGGTGTCAGGGTGGACCTGCTTCAGAACCTTGTACACGTAGATGGCGTAGCTCTCCTTCCTGGACTTTCTGCGCTTCTTGCCGCCCTTGGCGGCGGTCTTGCTGACGGCTTTCTTGGAGCCCTTCTTGGGCGCTGGTTTGGTAACTTCAGGCATGGTTCTCTCTCAAAGGATTGAAGATAGAAGTGACTGAATGTGGCGTTGCACCAGTATTTATAGCAGGCCCATGCAAATGTATTGTGCGAAATCCCAGCATTTGATTGGATGGCCCACTGCCTATGTGACTCTCAGAGGGAGGTACACTGTTCTTTGTTTCTGCACAATGTTTTCCCTCTAAAATAGACAAGTATAATAAACATGTAGGGTGAATCTATATTTGAATTGGAATTATTATGTAGCCTATATCATGCCACGCTCCAATTTTAAACCAGTTATAACACACACACACACACACACACACACACACACACACACACACTGTGTGTGTGTGTGTGTGTGTGTGTGTGTGTGTGTGTGTGTGTGTGTGTGTGTGTGTGTGTGTGTGTGTGTGTGTGTGTGTGTGTGTGTGTGTGTGTGTGTGTGTGACACACACACACACACAAAAGCTAGGTAATTTCATATGAAATAAGTGGGTCATTATCTCTCTATGAGTCAGTTTGTACCACATAAAGTAGGCTGCATTTGATCATGTTCATTTGAGCTGGGGTGAATGCTTTGGGGGAATAATAATAAAGCTGCATGTAATTCATATGAAATAAGTGGGTCATTGTGTACACATTTGAGTTATGACTTCTTTACCATTAATGGCATGCATACAGATATTGAACGTTATTTATTAAGGATAACCACAATACGCCTCCATAGTTCCCCCACAATTATAATGAGATAATATGACAGAGATGACATTAAGACCTTGATCGCTGTTCAAGAGTCATGGCTCATCTAATAATAAAGGCCATTGCAAACAGATAGTCTGCTACCGCTTCACTAAATAATCAATATGGAATCTAACTCCGTATAGAAAATGTGGGCGGCTCTTAAAAGAGCCTTTGGGTTGTTGGTAGATCAAGTCAGCATTATCAACCTCCGAAGCCGTACAGAGTGCGTCCCTGTCTCTTCAGAGCATAGACAACATCCATGGCGGTCACAGTCTTTCTCTTGGCGTGCTCGGTGTAGGTGACGGCGTCACGGATCACATTCTCCAGGAAAACCTTGAGGACACCGCGAGTCTCCTCGTAGATCAGACCGGAGATACGCTTCACACCGCCACGGCGAGCCAGACGGCGGATAGCGGGCTTGGTGATTCCCTGGATGTTATCACGAAGAACTTTGCGATGACGCTTGGCGCCTCCTTTTCCCAGTCCCTTTCCGCCTTTTCCACGCCCACTCATTTTGTAGCTTCAGTTGAGCTGAAGATTCAGAAGTGAATGATTCCAGAGTTTGAGCCATGCCTTTTTATGTGTGTTCTGAGGACGTAAGGGAGGACAGGCAGACTGCCATACCCCCTCCCCCACCCCACACACGCACCTCCCGGCACCTCCCCCTTGTTCGTGGTGTTACTGAATACATGCCTAATATCTGGGCCATAGCATTTCTTTCGACTCTCAAGTTTAAACGTGCGTATTGTCACAGACATAACCTAAATAAAGTTATAATAATTCATAAATAATATAATATATATATAGTATTAATACGGAATTCTTGTCTCGATTATGTGAGGTGGACCAGGGTTAGGCTACTATCTATAATAATGTATATGATTCTGAACAATAACAATGGTAGTATAGCCTATTCAATATCAATGTTGAATTTGAACCAACACACACTGGCAAATCTAATAGTGATTTATGGATTAACATTAGGTCATAGGGGAGGTGGGTGGGTTTGGGTTTGCAAGCTCTATAGCTAGTGAGAGAAATGGCCATATTCAAAATTTAGGAAGTTAGGCTGCGTCTGTTTATTAACTTTGTCATAAATGCATTTATGTCTAGACTCAGTTGTGTCATCAATTATTTGTGAGTGGCATTAGACCAGTAACACACAGACAAACTGGTTATTATTCCAGCATATAAAAGTGAGGATACTCTTATAAAATAAAGTGTTTGGCTCTTAAAAGAGCCTTTTGTGGGAAAAAGAGCCTTTTGTGGGGAATAAAGATGGAACAGATGGTTTACTTCTTTTTAGGGGCAGCCTTCTTTGCTGCCTTGGGTTTGGCAACCTTCTTTGCTGGAGCTTTCTTGGCTGCTGCGGGCTTCTTCGCCACTTTCTTGGGGCTCTTGGTGGCCTTCTTGGGGCTTTTAGCTGCTACTTTCTTGGCGGCGGGCTTCTTGGCTTTCTTGGGCGATTTCTTGGCGGCTGCGGGCTTCTTTGCTGCCGCCTTCTTGGGCTTCTTAGCCGCTGCGGGTTTCTTGGCGGCAGCGGGCTTCTTTGCTTTAACTGCCTTCTTAGCAGCAGGCTTCTTCGCCTTCACCGCCTCTGCCTTCTTGTTCATCTTGAAAGAGCCAGACGCGCCGGTGCCTTTGAGCTGGACCAGAGTGCCTTTAGCGACCAAGCTCTTGATGGCGATCTTGACGCGGGCCTTGTTCTTCTCCACATCGTAGCCGCCGGCAGCTAGAGCTTTCTTGACGGCAGCCAGAGAAACACCGCTCCGCTCCTTGGAGGCGGACACGGCCTTGACGACCAGCTCAGCGACGCTGGGGCCGGTCTTCTTGGGTCGGGGAGCTGCTTTCTTCTTGGCGGCCTTGGCCGGGGCTGGAGCTGGTGCGACTTCTGCCATTGTTCTCTTTTCAGTAGTTTATCCTTCCTTCTCTAAAGTAAAGTATGTCAAACTGGTGTTGAACGCTTTGAAGGGGCTGGACTTAAACCCCACATGAGAACCATGTAGAGACAACACACACACAGCCCCTCTTGTCTAGGTGGCTTTATGTGCCATTTGTGTTTTCTCCTCGATTAAAACTAGATATAACAAACTACAGTGTGTATTATTTGATGCAACAAAGAGCTGAACAGTTAGCACACATGTGCCTTTTTGTCACAAATATATCTGAGAAGAAAACTGCGATCTAGTTTTTAAGTGATAGGCTTAAAACATCACCCTTCCACAGTCAGAGAACAGTGTTTCCTCCATATTTTTCCTTCTAAAACATGTTAAACTATATTAAATTTACAACAATACTCACAATCCTCTTAGAAGACATACCTGGCGACACAATACATTAAACTATAATCTCGTTTTGCTATCCATTTTGCTATAAATAGAAGGTTTTCTGACCCCAGTAAACACACTTCAGTTTATGCAGCATGATGGATTTGATCCAACTTTGATCTGACTATAATGATGAAAACTGCTGGAACAGTTTGGACAGATAACTTAATTTTGTTCTCAAGCTACAGTAAACTAAACATTTCATTATCCAATCAACTGTATCACACTTCTCAGGCAGTAGGCCTACTTCATGATGCAAGGTGTCATTCTAAATCACATTTTTATGATTAATTCACCATTGTGATCAGTATAGAATCAAATAAAAAGCGATGCCATATTTACTACAGATAAGATGTTATTTCTGCCACCATGCACTTATAGGAGCATGTGACAGAACTGTTTAAATAGCTATATCACAACTGTCACTGAACTGTAACTGAAGAACAGAAGGCCTATTTTTAGTCTGCAGAGTCGCAGACAGATGGTGGTAATTGCATTTAATAGAAACACTTTTGTCATCATTACAATAACACCCAGATATGAACAGAAGTTGGGAAAACACACACACACACACACACACACACACACACACACACACACACACACACACACACACACACACACACACACACACACACACACACACACACACACACACACACACACACACACACACACAGTAGTGGTTTTTCACTTTATTCACACGTGCAGTAGTGGTGTTACACTTTATTCATGGTTATATTCACTGCTAGGGTAAAAGACCAACTCAAAATTATGATACAATACTGAGATGATTGTTACCTGACTTTCGCCAGATGGTGGCAGCATTGCTTATGCATTGCGTTATGCAGGCATACGCAATGCTGCATGCATGCAAACCATCTGGCGAAAGTCAGGTTAAGATGATTGGGCAATTAATCAAATCTCCTCTATCTCTCCCTTTCTCTTCTGTACATGACACTGTTTTACCTCATATATATATATATATATATATATATATATATATATATATATATATATATATATATATTAAAAAAGTGACTTGTCAGAGAGGTTTTAAAGGAGGGTAGGGATACCATCATAATTCTCACAGGCCACTCCAATTAAGGCACTAACAGGTAAAGGAGCATGTTTCAACCTTATCTTATACATGGTCTTTACTAATTCTCATTGTATAAGATAGCAGAAAATTCAGAAACCCACCTACCAGTGACATCATCAGTGGGGATTTCAAGCTAATAGAAACAGCCTGTAGGGGCGGCAGTGGCTCAGGGGTAGAGAAACCGTCATTTGAACACAGGGTTCCTGAGGGATCCCGGGCTCCCCCAGAGTTTGTGTGGAAGAGTCCTTGAGCAAGACTCTGAACCCCAAGTTGCTCCCAATGAGCAGGTTGGCGGTGTCTTGCATGGCTTCCTCTTCCATGTGTGTGTGTATGGGTGAATGTGCCCCCCTAGTGGCGAAAAAAAGAAATTCTGGGAACTCAGATTAGGGTGAATGTAATGCACACATGTAAAGCACCTTGGATAAAAGCACTACATATAGCACAATATATGCTTGGTTCACCTTCAAGAACTATATCATGTTTTGTGGGGTCCTACTTTTTCCAGAGCAGCCATCCACAAGATGCAGGTTAATTTCCAAATCCTGTGTCAACCTTTATTTGAATCACATTAATTTTAAGCAGCTGTACAATAAAGATTCACATCTCATTCATGGAAAAAAGAGAATACCTACTGCTAAACATGCCTAGCCCTAGAAAAGAAAACAAGCAAGTGCAACATTTCTTTTATACTTATGTTCTTTATTGTTCCTTTGTCTGGACAAAAAAAAAAAAAAAAAAAAAAGGTAAAACAAAAATAAAACAGTCATAACACTGAACACACCCATGGAACTAATGAACGTAAGGAGCACTGCAGTCACAAGGAGTACAGTGAGATGGGGTCAGATGTGTGCTCAGCAGAACCACACTGCAGTCACCATGATTACAGTGAGATGGGGTCAGATATGTGCTCTGTAGAAACCAGGGCCAGCTTCAGTTCACCCTCACTACAGTAGCTGGGTGTTAACCTGAAGATCAAACTCTTAGTAACACTGGATGAACAAAAGAAAAACTACAATTCCCTAATGCAGTTGGAATACCGACATATGACAGTGAGTGGTCAGTTTATTATTTGCTTCAGAAGCAAACCTCTGAAAAGTGAGGGACAACACGGTTGCATGTTACAAATATATACTATGTTTCTATTCTCTTTAAACGTGCAGACATTTTGACATTAAAAGTCATTCCTATCCAACCTTGACCGGCAAAACATTAGGTTATTCAAGTGTATTTAATCAAAATTCAAATAATGACCCAACATTCAATGGCAAGTAACTTTTTCAAAAATAAAACGCAATCTCTCCAACTTTTTGTTGAACCGTTTTAAAGAGAGACGTGAAGTGAAACCAGCCCTGGCTCCGTAAAAGCAAACCAGTTGATAAGGCAGAGAGAAGTGAAGCCAGAATCCCAGATCGATGGAAACCACACAGATTCAAACGGCGATTAAACATGGAACAAGTTTACTGTATATTATGTACTCTTGGATGAGTTTAACATTTTTTAACACAACATTCATGTTTGAAACCATGAGGCGGCCACAAAGAAACGGAACAAATCCCGGATAACTAATGCATACTCATTATGCTCGACTAAGAATAGACACTTTTGCTTCTCTCGCATGAAACAGCTGGTGTGAGCTGAACATTACAGTACAGTACAGTAAGTGGCTCTCGCTTTTCACTGCAGCTCATATGTCGTTGGTACGAAATAAAATCAGGAATATATATTTCCTAGGAATTAACGGGGCTGTGTGCTTCCTTCCATGGAGACAACTGACAATGTGATGCCTTGATCATCCTCGATTACAACCCGGAAACCCTACCGGTAGTAGGAGGCTTGACTTGGGTGGAGGGAAGGGGTTCTGGAGGATATGTCAAAGAGTTGAAGATGACAGAAAGAAATGCCTTATGAAGGTTTGTTAACTACACCAACCCTGGCATCACTACTTGGGTCCAACAAAATACGAATTTGTCTATAAATCCACTAGCTTGCAACACATTGCAATCACGATTTGCAAATGAACATGTAGATTTGCTATAATCACTTGTGTTGTGTTATGAAGTACATGGCTTTAAGTGGTTAATTAATAGAAGGTAAAAACTACAGTTGATCAGCAGAGGCCACTTCACTCCTCCCAATTACAAAAATAAAAAAAACAAAGACATTCCAGGATATACACACATACTGTATACAGTATATATGTTTAAAAAAAAGAAGAAACGAGTAAATCAAAACAAATATTACAACTAAAAATACCAATCATTTCAAAAGCCAGAGGGCTTCTTTGTTTATCATTCAATGTTTAATAATATTCAGTGATTCATAAGTCCATTAATAGACTATATTCAAAACTAAACACTGGAGGTCCCTGCCGACACATTTTTAAGGTGACCGTAAAGAGTTAGCTAGCTGGTTTTGTAGAGCTAGTAGTAGTTTTACAAGATTCTTTTTTGCTCCGTCACCCTCTTTTCAAGCGTCTATATATACACATTTAGACATCTATGTACAGCAACATTTATCCATCTCTCCTCTTCACACAGTAGCACCTCTGGCTACAACTGTCACTTTCACGTGCACCATTTGTAGTCCCCGTATTAATTAAATAAGAGGATGCAAAACCGCGGCAGCATTTAGAAAAGGCTGAAAGCTGAAATTTCTGACATCAAGCAAATGCAACATTTAATGTTTTCGTATAAAAACAAAAATATATTCAACTACAACTGAAAAAAAGGTGCAAGCACACTACTTTAATTAAACACCTATGCTTCCTAGGATTGTTGGTGTTTTCCGGGAAAAGACTTGTGGAAAAATGATTAGGATTTGTACCCTTTTTCCCTTAAAAACCCAGTGCTGCATCATCTGAAACACACCACATAAAAGATCGGTTCAACACTGCTGAGGGGGCCACAGCATCCTAACCCTTGGGAACATTCTTCTGGTGGGAAAACGGCTCGGAGAACTAAGCCAAAGACCACATTTATAAAAACGGTTTCCCCAAAATGAAGAGGGCCAGTCTCACTACACGAGACATTGAAAGAATAAGTCAAAGCCAGTGAAGGAAGCAATGGAGAGGGGATGATACAATATCAAAAACATAAACACCCGTCACCGACGAGTGGAGAAAAATAACAAACTTGTACATAACAAGCCATCCCAATGCAAAATGGAACGTCACTGTAACGTGTGTACAGTATGAGCTCCTTTAAGGGTTACCGACCATATTGCTTCAAAACCGTTTCCAAGGTAGATCCTTCTAGTATTCAGAAAACATTGGAGAAAAAAATAAAACATTGTTGAGTGATAAAAGCAAAAATAAAGAACCAACTTCAGGTTGACAGCAAAGATATGCTTGAGCTCATACTGACTGACACTAGTTCCACCTTCAAAGCCTCTTGCATGGTGGGCGTTAAAGCCTGACTCATGCTCCGTCGCACGATGTGTGCCGAGAATAGCCGAGCTAGGAAGCTCACAACACGTTGCATCTTCGCCCGCGTTGTGATCTTGGAGGTCCTGCTATTCTCGAGCGAGCAACATAATCTCACGACAGAGAAAATAAAACGGACCACAGTCAAACTCCAACAAACATCAACTACTAATGACTGCTATCGGGCTGAAACGGGGGAAAAAAACATAGAAGAGAAATAGAACGAGAAGTGAAGCACCAGTAAAGTATCGACCCCCCCAAACCCTGCCTCCATCGCTCCATCATACTGTTGTTGGTTGCTACGGACACCTGCTCCTCACCAACCCCACAACCCCACACCTAGAGAGACAGACAGAGAAACAATAACTTACTTGCATGGAATAAAGCAAAAATAAAATCTTTTTATTGAAAATGTAAAGATTATGTTAAGTTATCATTCTAAACCTACGTATGTTGCTGCTGCTCTACATCAGTGGTTCTCAACCTGTGGGTCGTGACCCCCAGGGGGGTCCCCAAATGTTTAGATAAATGTTACATTGTTTTTTCACTCAACAGTAAACAGACCAACATACAATATAAGTGTGGGGTATCTGCACATTTATAAAATGACTTTGAAGACCTTTTAGTACCTCTGGTCAAACATTGGTCAAATTGTCAAATATTAGAGGCAGAATTTCTGAAAATAGCAGATCTACATGCTCACAAGGCCTTGCAACGCGAGGCGTTTTGAGCATGTAGACCTGCTATTTTCTCAATGGAATAGATCAAGTCAAACTAAATGCAATGCCAACTCCTACAATACCAAGTGCTTGTGCAGGGTGGGGGGTCGCCAGTTCAACTATGATTATTTCGGGGGGTCACAGCCTGAAAAGGTTGAGAACCACTGCTCCACATTACTGAGACATTCACGTTTATGGAAGATACTTCTAAACTTGTATTATATTGCTAGTTTGACCACTCCAAATAGCAGATCTACAAGCGCAACTTGGGTCCAAGGTATGCTTTAATAGAAGACATGCTGGAATCCTGAAATCAGTCCTGGTGACAGATCGGTACTTGTCCTTACATGCCTGTACCTTTATATTTTTCTGTTATTTTGTGGTCAATATTTTCTTTTCGTCCCTTTCTCTGAAGGAGAAATGCACATTATCTTCCCTGTCGGGCAGAAGCCTTGTATCAATTTCTACTTTTTAGGTTTTATTTGTAAATTAATACCTCGTCTTATGTTCTGAAACTTTTTGAACTGGACTTTTTCAAAAAATAGCAGATCTACAAGCTCGCAGCGCGGCAATAATTCTAGGCCCTAAATTTGTAAACCCACCTGTGTGGCCTTTGGGTGGATGTGGTAGAGACTGTGGGGTTGCAAGGTGGTCCCGGGGTCACTCGGAGGCGAAGGGCACCTCTGGAGGAGGGGGCTTAACCGAGACGGGCTGGGAGGAGCGTCGGGGGGGCGAGGGTTTGGGCTGGGCCTGCTGCTGGACCGTGTCATAGTACGTTACCCCGCCGTACACCTGAGACTGGGCCTGGAACGGGGGAAAAAAAAGACCGGTTTGTCCCAAAATTCAGAAAATCATCGACACTTTCAACACGGCGCCTCTATCTTGGGCTTATCTTTATAGGAACAAATAATGCTGTGCAGGGATTGACTCTAAGGTCTCAGACGCACTTGTTTGTCAGGCAAGTGCAGAAAAGTAAATCGTCCATTATAAAATGATAGGTAAATTTGAATGACCGTTCAATTCGCTATGCGATAAAAAAAAAAAAAGATCCTCATTATGTCAAATACCTACTATGAATATGACTATGGGTTCGCACTTGTTATTTTAGCATGTTATGTAGCTACAGTGAAAACAGCACATTATAGGTAGACAGTGCTCTTAGCAGAAGACAAGAGTGCTCTGGCCAGGTGTTTAGACAGATATCTCGTGTTGTGTTTATAGACGGTTGCGTCCCCTCTCAAACGAGCACTTGCCTGGCCAGGCAACCTGAAAGAAGACTCCACTTGCCCCACGGTTTTATTTACCTGCAAGGGGCAGGTGGGCAACCCGTAGTGTCAACACCTGCTGTAGACATGTTGTGTGCAAAAGTCCCATTAACAGAACTATGGTGACTACTAGTGTGGGGTTCACCTGTGGATTAGGTTGATACATGGTTGGATAGGGGAAGGTCATGACCCCTGGAGGAGGGTAGAAAGGCGGAGCCAACAGCTGCTGGGGTTGCGCCGGCGAGAGGGAAACAGGCGGGGCACCATAGAGGGCGGGGTTACCCATTGGACCGCCCGATTGGTGGGGATGGAGAGCTAGACAGAAAAGAGGAAGACACTTTTCAAGCTATAGGAATTACATTCACAGGGGTTAAAGCAATAATAATACAAATAAAACAAATAATAACAATAACCCCAAGACTGAAATTTATTTTCAGACCATGTCCCAATATGTGATTTTTTAAACATGGCGCGCGCGGCGCACACCAATATTTGGGTGTTTCCCTGAAGTTCTGAACTGCCTTCACTGAATGTGTGTGCGCGCCAATCCATGCTTCACTGCCTTCACTGAATGTGTGTGCGCGCCAATCCATGCTTCATTTTATAGAAGTATCTTCTGAAGTTCTGTTGTATTCTATTGCTAGTCTGGCGAATTCAAATCTTAAATTATAACTGCTTTTTAGTTTGGAGATCACTTGACTAGCGTTTTGACGACTTGGTCATTCACGCCACGGCCATCGCTACACCTCCCCCTTATTTATTTTTTTGCAGATCTGCACTGATCTCAGAAATAGCCCCTATGGAATCCTCAAGACTGAAATCAGTCCCCAGGACTGAGTACGTAAACCCCTGCATTCATTTAAACACTAATTTGTACGATTTTAGGACCATTTTATTGAGGAAATGGACAAAGTGCGGATAACAATGACTCGAGTTTAGATTCAAATGCTGCCTCCAATAAATAGAACTCACAAACATTAAATGTCTTGCATACATGAGCGTGTACATGCATGCAAACACACAGCTTCACTAACCGGGGTGGGGGATGTGCATCTCAGGCTGGACCAGCATGCCTTGGGGTGGCATTCCTTGCGGTGGCATGCCTTGGGGTGGCATGGGTGCTGGGCTCTCCCCATGGGTGTAGATTGGTCCCTGGTACGACACTAAAAAAAGGAGAAGTCACAATAAAACCACCATTATTTCTCTATCAGCAACAGCATGCAGGGTAAAATAAATGCCATCCCATTATCACCATTACGTACATTAGTAGTATTAAGGCCATTTCATAACAAGTCACATTCATTCATTCCTATAGATCTATTATAACACTGACCAGATATCAAAATGTGTTCACAAGATTTAGGATTGCCATGAACTAGCCCTGAAACATGACGGTCGCTGATAACATGACGTACGACCGCTAAGGATGAGGATTTACCTGCGTTAGTGGAGGCGAATTCGGCAGCCTATACAAACTACACAAACATTCCGATTCCACAAACAAGTCTCAAACCTGTAAAAATACTGTCCGGCATTGTATAATTGACGGTCGTACATCATGTTATCAGCGACCGTCATGTTTCAGGGCTAGCCATGAACCAACTAGTCTCGCATAGCCAGACGATCAAAATATCTTTGCCTACGTAATGGATACTTCTGGTGACATCTGCATTCAACGGGTGGGCTAAAACTGGGTGCAAACGGGCTTTTTGGGGAGGTCCTTCATATGGGATGGAGTCAGGGTTTGTTTTCAAAACAGTGGGTGCAGGTTTATTACCGATGTTTGGGTCTTATGAATGAATATGGACATTTAATATTTTTCTATTTTGAACTGGTCTTCACTCAGCAAATGCCTAGCTTTGGGTTTGGCGATGTAGAGCATGTCCTTCCTCTCCTCGTTACCATTCACTGAAATTAGATTCCGCAGGGGGTATTGGTCGACAGAGCTTTCCGATTCGTCTGGCTATGCAAGACTATGAACTAGGGCCTTCACGAATATTTTTTGAATAGTCGAATATTCTACAGGACTGGCCAAACTGTCAAATATTAAGTAAGCAAGAGGCGAACATTGTGAAAATAGCAGATCTACATGCTCACAATGCGAGGCGTTGTGAGCATGTAGATCTGCTATTTTCACACTATTTATCTGCGGAACCGAGTCACATTAAATGTAATACCTACAAGTCCAAGTGCTTGTCAGGGTGGGGGTCCCCAGTTCATATGTGTTTATTTTGGGGGTCATGGACTAAAAAGGAGAACCCCTGGTATAGAGCATTAACAAATTCATCCACCAGGGGCATTGACAACTCATTCATATGACTTCCTATCTAGCCAAGCTTTAACTATATATTTTTCAAAGAGAAAACAATAAACAAAGAGAAAAAGAAAGAAGCGAATATTCGACTTCGGTGAACAACGTCGAATAGTGACTTTGATATTCGAATATTTGGCGAATGCCCTACTATGAACCACCTTACAGTATATTATCCCTGTAAAAAAAAAATATATATATATATATATTTTTCTCCTCCAACACTATACACAAGATTTTCACGTGATTTCATTTGGGATGTCTGTCTGTGCTCTCACTCTGGTAAGGGATGTCGGTCCTCAGCTGTGTCCATTTCCACAGCCGTTCTCTGCACCGACATACTGGCAGCTTGTGGGCATGATGACACGGGCATGGGCACCCATGCACTACTGGGATGTAGACTACACAACCATAATAGAAGCCCGATGAGGATTACTTGTAAATGCTTCATTGCTGATGGACTGAATATCGTTGCCGTCAGGCAGAAACCTCTCATCTCATATTAAAAAGGAAATCTCTTTTTCCCCTGTAACTTAACACCCTACTTGATTACACTACAGCGTTACAGAAAACCATCTGCAAGCTTGAAACGCAGCGCCAAGCGTCACCTTTTGAGCAACAAGAAATACGGAGAAACCGAAGGTTTCTGCCTGACAGCGACGATATATTATCCAGATACTACACTGTTGTAGACTGGCTATCATTGTACGCATATCAGCCCCATTATGCACTGTCGAAAGTCTGTACACATACATCGATTCATAGACTTTAAATTACATTTATGGTGTTTCCCCTAGAATGTTTTTTGCAGGCCTGGTGGTGCGTACTGATAAATCCCCAACAAGTGGCATATACACTGCATATTTAAGATTTTAAACAAACCGATCACAAGGAGAACTTATAGGCTGCATTTATTGGATGACAAAAACAAACCCCCAAGGCCAAATTATGATCCATTTCTGAATTAATGTGTATTTGGCTTCATTTCTTGCATAACACTTTGTTGGCCTGGTGGGAGCAACTTCTCACTGTAACAATAATAGGGGAAACACTGTTTATATATTTATAGAACAGGATTATACATAATGTTAACTCAAGTGTAGATGGATAGTGTCAGACTCTCTTTTTGTATTTAACCCATTTAGAACGGGTACACATTTTGTGTATCATTATTTTATGCTTTAACTATTGAAAAATAGCAGATATACAAGCTCACAGCGCGGCACCGAGTGCCGCGCTGCGAGCTCGTAGATCTGCTATTTTTGAAAAGTCGTGAACATTAGAATTTTGACCCGATTCTATAAGTGTCTTTTGAATCCTTCTAATTCTAGGCCTAAATGGATTAATATTGTTCTCATCCCTCTACTCTTACCTGTAGGAGGGATTGGAAAGATGGGGGAGGGATAGCGGCACCTTGCAGGTGCGGCTCTTGTTTGCCTTCTCTCTTTTGCTTTCTTGCTTCGTAACGTGGAATCTAAATGAAAAGGTATAACACTACAGGGCTGCTTCCAGTTGGGTGGACGAAAGCTACCATATCGTCTGTCGGGTGGGAACCTCATATTTCCAAAACCAAGCAAAAGTAGCAGATCGACAAGCTTGTAGATCTGCAATTTTTGAGTGACGCTGTAGTAGGATCACGTAGGGCGTTAATTTACAAAAAAACTAAACGTTAAAATACGGAGATAGAGGTTTCTGTCCGACAACGACATACTGGATCTGTCACCCCGTCCAATCTGAGAGCACGTGGCGGAACACCTTTTTGCTGGGTTCAGGCATCCGAGTGGAAGATGTTTGTTCATTTTAGCCACGTGCCGAGCTAAGAAGGATTTTGAAGTTTCCTAGACTTTCACACTACATCAACTGACCAGGAACAGGGTGGAGCCGTTTTCGTGATACGTTATATTTAAAGGACAACTTTAGTTTTTTACAACAAGGGTTCATATTTTAGATTGTAATCAAAGAATATAAAATATGAGTGTTAAAATTATTTCATTTACTTCTTTCTATTATTTTAGAGATTCTTATTTCAGTGGTTGGGGGAATGCGTACAAGTGGCTAAATATGTCATTTTACACAGAATAAGCCCATTCCCAAGATACAACGCAACCTTTCATGGTTGGATGTGACTTAAGGGGGCTAGAAGTGTTAATGTAAATAGCAATAAAGAAACTGTTGGCTTATTCTGTCTAAAAATACATATTTAGCCACTTGTACGCATGGCCCCATGCGTACGCATGCCCCACATTTTAGCACGTAAACGCGATAAAACAATAGAACGAAGCAAATGAAAACATTTTAACACTCACTTTTTCTTTTCTCTAATTACAATCTAAAATATGAACCCTTGTTGTAAAAAAACAAAGTTGTCCTTTAACAGGGCAGACTTACATACATACCCCTTTTCTAGACAGCTTGGTCGAGAATGGCCTTTGGAATGGCGTGAATGGTTTGAGCAAGTGAAAGTTACATATTTGGAGGGAGTTTCATACAACACAGTTGTACCGGACTTGCTATGAAAAGGCCAAAAGTAGTAGTATCAGGGTTCCCACACATTTTTAGTAACCAATTCATTTCCAAAACTTTTTCAGAATATTTAACCCAATTTCCAGGGCTATTCAGCTCAATAACAGGTCGCTTACTCCTATGCACAATGCCCAAAGACAGGTAGTGTATGCCAGTGGTTCTCAACCTTTTCAGGCTGTGACCCCCGAAATAATCATATTTTAACTGGGGACCCAGCACCCTGACGAGCACTTTTTGTATAACACGGTTCTATTGTGAAAATAGCAGATCTACATGCTCACAACGCCGTTGTGAGCATGTAGATCAGCTATTTTCACAATTTCTGCCTCTAATATTTGACCCATGTTTAATTTGTCATTTCAGAGGTATTAACAAAATCAATAACTAAAGACAATGCATAGCTATTTCTTCCAGGACCTTCCAGGACCCTTGATCAATTCCAAAACTTTTCCAGTACTGGAAAAATATGTTTCTAATTTCAAAATATTTCCAGGAATTTCATGGACCATGGGAACCCTGTAATACAGTGGTACAGACATAATGCATTAGTGTCACAGCCGGCGGTTCTTACTGGGTTCATAGTAGTGTCCCTCCATCACCCCTAGGTGGGGGTGGAGGGGTGGAGCAGGGTCAGGCACAGGTCTCTGCCGCTGGGAGGAGTAGCGCTTGGCTCTGTTGGACCCCACACCCAGCTCCTCCATGGCAGGGAACTGAGCCCGGTTGGACCCCACACCCAGCTCTTCCATGGCGGGGAACTGAGGACTGCTCATGTGTATGGGAGGGTTGGGGGGGAGCCCTGGACGAGAGAGAGGAGGAGAGGGAGGTTAGAGTCTTGACTGCTGTGCTGCTGAAAGTCCCCCGCGGGATGAATGAAGGAGACCCGACTCTCACAGACAGAAATACAATCAGTAAAGGCAAAGACTTCAAGGGAGACTGGTAGCAAGAGAGGGAGACTTACTTACTTACTTAAAACAGACTAAGAGACAGACAAATGCACAGCAGGGACTAAAGACAGAGACCAAAAAAGACTAACTGACGGACCAACAAAGACAGAGACAAAAGACGGATTTATTTTTGTTGTACCATGATGTCTCGCTGAAAATGTACGAGATACAAGCTTAAATGAGTCATGTGTGGGCTGCATTTTGATCCACGTTTAGAGCTTGTGATCTGCTACTTTTCAGTGATGCTGTAGTATGATCATAGCCTGACACTCAGCCTGAATTGACATTTCGTTTCACTCCATTATTCAGTCTGAACGTGCTTCTATCCACCGCAGTTTCTGGGATGGGCGTTGCCAAAGAGGCAGTCTTCTGCGATAGGTTCACCGCCTGACCAATCACAACAGTAGCAAACAGATGACGCAGTTGTTATGTGGCTGGCTAGCCTGTTGCTTGCTACTTGCTAACCAAAGAAACAGGCAGAATATGAGCGCTACGAACTAGTAATCAAACACAGTAAAACATGTCTGCTACTGATGTTTCATAGCGAGATCGATACGGTCGCATATTACCGCGGCGGGCGACGCGATGTTTGTTTGGGAATGTGCGGTACAGTCCGGCGGCGGCACTGGGTTACATGGAATCGCACATGAGTTCTAGGAAACCCCCACCCACGCTGATCACAAGCCCCGACGTCATCGAGTTGAAGCTACGCAGATTCGCCAGGAGGATTTCCAAACGAGGAAAACCTCTTCAATGAGAGCACGTCCAGACCTCTGAATCGCCTAAACAAATGGGGCGTGGATAGCAATTCAGGGTCTGTAACCAGGCTAGTATGATCAAGCAAGGGTGTTCATTTACAAAGGAAAACACAAAAAGTTAATAAGAAGATATGTTATGAGGTTTCTGCCTCGACAGCGACGATATAATCTAGCTTCGCAGTCCTAACAAAAGGGACAATTCTCTCACCCCTCATCTCCGATCTCAGGTAGGACGTGGGACTCTGGGTCCAGTTCTGTCCGGCCAGACTCAAGCGGGCCATCTCCTGGTCCATCCCGGTCAGACCGCCGCCTCCCCCGTCCACCGCCGTCCAGCCACCCTTCCCCCCGACCGCCGGCGTCACCCCGCCGGAGGACGAGGACGGCGAGGAGGCGGCGGGCACGTTTCCGGGGTGCGTCGTCGCCGTCGTCGTCTCGTCCACCGACGTCTGTTTGCTGCCCATGTCGGCGGGTCGCGATCGAGTCCTCCTGGCCAGAGAGTACGACTTCCTCTCCACGGGCCGCTCCGCGGGAGGAGACGTCTCCCGGTTGTTGGCCGACGACGTCTGAGGGACGGGGTCGGGGGACGAAGAAGAGGCGGCCAAGCCTGATCGCTCACCGCTGCCCCCGCCGCTTCCTCGCTCTTGGTGGTGATGTCGGCGCGGCGACGCCGCGGACTGGTACGCGCCTGGCTTTGGCGACGTCGTCACGCGCGGCGCCTCCTCCTGCTCCTCCGCGTCGCTTCGGTTGCCGATGATCTCCTCGACGACAACAGAGGGACCGCCCCTCTGTCCGCCTCCCCTCCCGCCACCTCGGCTGACCCCGCCGCCTCTTTCTCCTTCCGCCGACGAGAAACCTTGCCGGTGGCTGTAATGGTGGGCGGGCTCC
The DNA here is from genome assembly GCF_963921795.1 of Nannobrachium achirus. Lineage (NCBI taxonomy): Eukaryota > Metazoa > Chordata > Actinopteri > Myctophiformes > Myctophidae > Nannobrachium > Nannobrachium achirus. The sequence goes on from NC_137813.1 coordinate 57,732,931, forward strand.
GGCTGGGTCTTGATGCTTTGGCCCTGCCTCTCCCTGATGGGATGGTGGTGATGGGGAGCGTTGGAGTCGCTGTTCCTGTACTGCTGCTGCTGCTGGGAGGAGAGGTGCGCCTGGTGGCTCTGGTGTGGAGGGGGTCTGCGGGCGGGCGGGGCGTGGTGGGAGGGTGGCGGCCTGTTGAGGGAATTGTTGTGGGTCCGCTGAGAGGAGGCTGGAGGGACAGAGGAGGAGGAGGGGTGGAGAGAGGGCGGCGCGGCAGGGCCTCCTCGAGTCGAACCTCCTCCTCCTCCTCCTCCTCCACTGTGCCAGGAGCGCACGGGTCGCTCTCCTCCGTCCCGCCAACGCTTGTCTCTGTTGGGAGACGTACCATTTCTAGAGGACAGAGGAAGAGTTAACGGGTCACTCACAGGTCAATGAAATATAGAAATGTCCAGACTATTCTTATTTACTTTAGTCGTCATATGTGCCCTGTGTCACTTTTAGGGGTGGGCGATATGGTGATAATTATCGTTGAGACGACACAATGTCTCCACGATATGCCTTTTCAGAGGTATCGTATATATATCGTGATACAATTGAGGGAGCCTTGTACAACATCCTGTTTAATCGTTAATACAGAGATTCATTGCAGAATTCAATTTAAAACTGCATTTTGGTCTAAATCAGAAGTTCTCAAACTTGTCAAGGTCTCCACTTAACTCTGACGGTATACAAATGAAACCAAATGGACCCGTAAGGGTCCATTTGGTTTCATTTGTATACTGTCAGAGTTACATACTTGTATAGTTCAATTTAGACCTCACAAAAGTAACCCAGTTTTTGTCAAGTAACTTGAAAAATAACCATGAAAACCAACGTGAAAAAGAATCGTGATAATATCGTGTAGCTTGATACAGCTTTGGAAAATATTGTGATATTGTTTTTTCCATATCGCCCACCCCTAATCACTTTTGATTATGTTCAATGCCAAAAACACAATTAAATCATTAATCTGCCAAGTGAAACATCATGACAGGGGTAACCTCGCATCACCAGGCTTTCCGCTGGGGGAAAGCCTGGTCTTCGTTTACTAAACGGGCCGTTTGATCCGGTCGGGAGCGGAAGATCTCCTACGTTTTTCTGTAGTCCAAAACGGACTACACTTTGACCGGAAACAACGACCGGAAACAGTTTCAACCCAGTTAGCGCATGCGCAAGTCGTTAGCCATGTAGTTAGCGCATGCGCAAGTACGGGTTAAAACTGTTTCCGGTCGTTGTTTCCGGCCAAAGTGTAGTCCGTTTTGGACTACAGAAAAACCTAGGAGATCTTCCGCTCCCGACCGGATCAAAAGCCCGAAATTGGAAGCCAGCCCAGGCTATGACAGGGGCAGCCCTAGCATTCGGTAGGGTTCAGCAATGAAGTGGTTCTCAAACGTTTTAATTTCACCTGGTATGCATTGGGGCCACACATACCCCTCCATCACTAATAGAACCATTTGTACACAGTCAAGATTTGTAGCGGTCCGTCAGGGTCCATTTGGTTCCCGACTAACTCTCAAATACCTGGAACGCGCCCGAGTCGCGTTAGATTTTAACCACTTTAACCATGATTTTATGCTTTAACTATTGAAAAATAGCAGATATACAAGCTCGCAGCGCGGCACCGAGTGCCGCGCTGCGAGCTTGTAGATCTGCTATTTTTTGAAAAATCGTGAAAATGTGTGCAAGTCTTTGAACATCTTTGACCCGAGCTTTGACCCGACTTCTAAATCCTTCTTCTAAATCATGTTGTTCTCAAACCTTTTCATGTCAAGGACCCCCGAAATTACATGTAGCGCGGCACTCGGTGCCGCGCTGTGAGCTTGTATATCTGCTATTTTTCAGTAGTTAAATCAGTCAATAATCCTAGGCCTAAATGGGCTAATAATCCTATTACTGGAGACCCCCTGGAACCCCAGCTTGCTCAGTAATGTTCACCTGGGCCTGCGCTGTCTGTAGCCTCGGTCTCCTGGCCCTCCTCCGTTGTTGCGGATGTCATATCCATATATGGAGATCAGCTCGTCCCTGCTCTTAGGAGCCTGTTCCTCCTCTCTGAAGCGGTCGTGTTCCCAGCGACCCTCGTCCTTCCACAACTTCCTGTTACGACCTTTAGGTCTGGTTGAGTGAATGAAAGGCAGACAGAGAGAGAAAGAATGAGAGAGCATGGAAGAGAGTTAACAGGTTTTCTTTGTCAAATGCTTTTAAGAGGACATGTGCCATCAGATTGTGCCAACCATGACCAACAAACTAAAGATAAATAAGATAAAATCGTATGATACAGGTATTAAACAAGATTATAATACAAGGGGTAATAAGTAGTCAATTGTAAAGTGTAATGCGGAAGCCACTGGGAAATTAATACCTTCTTATATAATATATATTGGGATGTCAAGTAAAGCATCACCGATCCTGTCTGATTGCACATTATATTATCCAAGAGATAACTTCAGTTAACCATTTTCAACCCAGATAACTTCAGTTACAAGTTCTCAGACCTAGAACAATAGTGTGTTGCCTATAGAAACCACACTAATAAGCTTAAGTGTGTAAAAACAACAATAATATATCAATAATCAATAATATATACACAATTTGAACAACACCTTCCCTGGGTTACCGAGTTAGGATAAACAACTATATATTGCAGCCAAAGGAAAACGGAATATAGAAAATAAAGACTGCAAATGGGATATTGAGTAAGAGTTATCAGTTATTGTACGTTTCACTCTGTCAGCCAAAGAAATGTATGAGCACGGATCTCCATATGCGTGTCGTTTTTGCACCGCTCACTATTATTTTTCCTCTAAGCTAAGGAAAGGAAAAGGAAATTTAGGGAGCAACTCGTCCTACCTCTCCTCCTCCTGGGCGTGACCTCTGACATCGTGTTCAAAGAACAGACCCTTCCTGGGGATGTAGGCCGGATTCTTCCTGTCCTCGTCATCGTCCAACTTCTGACCCACCTTCCCTCCCGACTTGTTCTCCGGGTCATCTGTAGACTCCTGGTTGAGAAGACGCAGAGAAATGAGACTTTCCCACACCTCTGATCAATCCCTTAACATTCAGGATTCAGGATTAACAACTCCTGCTTGACTCTTGCACATTCGCACGGACGTTCACACTGCAACGTACACGACTGAATCATGGCAGATTCCCGTTAATAGCTCTAACTGTCCATCGACAATTGATTTCCTCTTTCACTGCGTATACACAATACACATCTATTCATAAGTTGTATATTCATTTATATATGCACACTGGTGATAGATTGTACATTACACATGTATCTGTTAGCTCAGTGCCCTGTCAAACAAGTGTAGATGGCTATTTTATCTTACTAATCTCTCTACTCCTTCCTGTGTTTCATAATTGCTGCTTTCCCTACTACGACGCCTGAATCTCGCCATCAACAGCCTCTCTTCATCATAGCCTATTCATTCATACCTGCGTCATTCATTCATACCTCCATCCCTACCTGTCCATCACCACTCTGTCTCTCTCCAGCTAGGTTCTCTTTCACCTCCTTGCCGCCCCCTTTCGCTGGCTCCTCCTCCACCACCTCTCCCTCCTCCTCCACCTCTCCCTCCACCGTGGGCTCTTCAGCGGCTGGCGGTTTGGGTTCACTGGCTGCTGCCGGAGCCTCTTCGTCGCTGTGGTACTCTCCCTCCTCTTCCTCATCTCCTCCCTGGGGCAGAGTTTACATCAATGCTACAACCAGCACCACCAATAACAGTACTAGAATGGAAGAGTTCTCTCTGTGGAATGGATACTTGCAGCTTAACAGGAAGAGAACGTCACAAAGAGGAAAAGAAATGGATAACAGAGAAGTTCTTCTAACAGGAAGGATCGCATTTTAGGAACGGTACAATACACAATACGTACTAGCACACAGGCTGCAGTGGCAACAGCCACAAGTCATTTCCTAAATATAGGTATATGTAGTTAAAAATAAGATAAGCTCCTCTCCGGTGTATCTACTGTATGGTCCATCTGTCTGACTATCAAAACTGATAACTGCAATGATGATGGCTGCATACAATAATAGCCCACATATATAATATCCTATTCAAGTCCCTGCATATAATCTAAAACCATGTTTGAAGTGATCACAAAACAAAGCATGGTTGCACACGGTACTTTTCAAGAGTCGGAGGCTGTTTAACCCTCTAAGGCCCGAATATAGAAATACTTGAAATAAAAAAAATTAAAACAATCAGATGGTGTTGTAGGAGTCCTAATAAGAGGAAAATGTAAAGTTTTTTTCAAAAAATTGTTTTTGTAAGGTTTTATAGCCATAAATCATAAATCATAAATCATGCTCTAATTTACATATGGGGGATATTTTTCACAATAATAACATATGTACATGTTCTAGACATTCTAATGATCACCAAAAAAAATAGTACAGGCATTTTACTTATGTTTTTGTGAGGAATAGCTTCCATGAAAAAGTGAGATGTTGTTCGTCAAAACTCTGGAATGTCATCGGGTGTGGCGGGTGTGAATGTCAGCCCCTGTGGGGGTTATTTATATGCAAATATTGTGGCCAATGGCATTGTAATACTAAACAATAGAATCCAATGGTGATGTTTAGGTGGTAGGGGGAGCTAAAATAAAATGATTTAAACCTTTTTTTGGATAAAATACAAACGTTGTAATATTACAACCGTGGGCCTTAGAGGGTTAACCACTTATACTATACTTTGCCACACGACAACTGGTTAAACAAAACAAAGCTTTATCTAGGTTATCAATAAAAAAAAAGCAACAAAAAAAAAACACACAAGTATTGTTGTGATTCCCGTGCTGCATGCATTTAGCAGACAGCAAGGGAGAGGCACGACAACTTGAAGTGTTATGCTGATGTCTCTGATCTTGTGATGCAAGCTGCTGTGCAAGGATCTAGTGACAGGCGAGATATGTTTTCATTTTAAATACATATTGTATTAACAAAAAAGTGTAATATTCAAATATAGGTTTGACTACTGAATATTATAGTCTACTCTATTGATTTGACCAGGTGGTGAGATACGAGAGAAAGACAGATACAGTCCAGAGCCAAATATTGATAGGAAGGAGAGCGATAGAGAGAACAGACAGAAGGTGGGAGGGAGAGTGACAGCCAACAGACGGATGAATGGACACACAATAAAAGGTTACCTCTGAATGTGAAGCGTTCTCTTCAGGGTCAGCACTGTCATAATCGGACAGAACGGCTGCAAAGACAAGACATTCATCACTTTAGTAAAGGTGCTATGGTCAGCCAGCTCAAAATATCACAAATTAACTCACTTTCAATTTTTTAAAGCATTTTTCTGAGAGTCTATCATGTTTTGGGGCGACCTCGCCATTTCTTAGCTACATGAACCCTTCCAATTTCGGCAAAGTGACTTTGTGTAAAGAAATATTAGCAGGTGGTCACCATTTAATGAAATAAGTAAGTATTTTGGTGCAGCCGTTTGATGTTGATATGAGGCTTACCTTCTCCAACGCCTCCATCTTCACTCTCCTGCAGAGGGGGAAAAAACAAGCAAGCATTGGCATTACTTAAAATATGATACAACAGTGAATGATTTGTTCCTTGGGCTCAGGAAGCAGAACGTCTGTCTGGGAGCTGACGTTTCCAGGTCGATTTTTTGTGGGCATGTTTATATCAATATCGCGTTAGAGATGAATGTCAGAGCATGAAAAATGTATTAACTTGACTTTACTATAGCTTAGTTTAGAGAAATAGCAGCTACTGGTACAGATCATCTGTTCTTTGAATCATTTAATGCCAAGTATCTGCCAATACAGAGTCTATTTTTAAACTAAGTGCATTAAATGAATAGTTACTTAACCCATTTAGGCCTGAACACATTATGACGCAATATTTTATGCTTTAACTATTGAAAAATAGCAGATATACAAGCTCACAGCGCGGCACCGAGTGCCGCGCTGCGAGCTTGTAGATCTGCTATTTTTGAAAAATCGTGAAAATTAGATTTTTGACCCGATTACATAAGTGTCTTTTGAATCCTTCTAAGATTTTTTGAAAAACCGATGTTTGTATGTCAGCAATCTGGCCAGCCATCGTCAAAGAAAAGGTCCTTTTCATTTAACTGGAGCTCAGTTAGTCTGTTAGACTACTATGTCAGTGGTTCTCAAACCTTTTCATGTGAAGGACCCCCAAAATGATATTTATTTGGCCACGGACCCCCATTTCAAAATATCTAGTTCCAGGGACCACCCAGAAGCAAAATTTGAGTTACAAACGTTCGCTTTGAAAATACATATATTCAAAGATTTGCACACATTTTCACGACTTTCAAAAATAGCAGATCTACAAGCTCGCAGCGCGGCACTCGGTGCCGCGCTGTGAGCTTGTATATCTGCTATTTTTCACTGGTTAAAGCAGTCAATAATTCTAGGCCTAAATGGGTTAATAAATGCTGCTTGCAATGAAGACAACACAAGTGGCTGCTGCTTGACTGCTTTCATTTTGCATCAACAAATCAAAAAAAAAAAAAGAAATTGTGATCTTCAACCTGGCATGCTTGTTCTGCTCTAGCACATATCTGGAAATGCCAAACTGTTTAAAATAATTCAACGATACTCTGCTCTACACCGGTGTCGGGGAGCTAAGACATGATGGCGGATTAATCACATTCATACTAATAAGGCAAACACATCACAAATGAAAGAACAGTAATACACTCTTTACATACTGTATAACTGTACATACAAATTATTCACACAAGACCAATGATGTGGGTGTTGCGATTGTGTCACGCACCAAGGCATGCAACAAACCGAGAAGTTCAATTGTATGCCCATTACTCACATGCAAGACAAACGTCCTACAAATGTGCAACCATAGACCACTGACTAATATAGATAATTAACTTCATTGTGACTAAAAAATCGAAGTATATCGAAATGAAAACAGCTAAAATCGAATGGTATCGTTTTATTTTGTATTGTATTAATTCGGCAGTGCAAAGAATTGATTGTATCGATACCACCTACTTGTGCATTGTATTTAGCATTTTTAAGAAGAAAAGAATCGTTACACCCCTAACATTTAACTTAAACCCAACATACACTAATGATCATGCCGTCAAATAAGTCTATGAAGTCATCTATGAAATTTTAATCTGCAACACGGTTTTATAAAACATTTTGTGTAGTGGGGGGTCCCAGCTTCATCTCTCTCTCAGCTAAGGGTCCTTGGACTGTATAACATTACAGCAACAAACAGACTGTAGTGTAGACATTGGCTCATGTCTGCTTACACAACAGCCATTGTCTGGTTATCAAGACGATAGTGTGGTGATGTAATGAGAATGTTGTGAGTACACAAACACAATACAGTCGCCAAAGCATTGTCTACCCCCCCAAAAAATTGGGTTACTGAAAGCAACATAAATAAAACAGTTTCCCCAATTCCTCTGGGCTGGGAGTAGAACATTCAAGAATGCACAGTTGCTATTAGCAACTAGTACACTTTTATTCAAGCCGTGTAAGCAGTTGGGTTGATATTGCGTGACAGTCCATCAGCCTCCCCAAGACCTAAACAACACTAACAACTCGAGGTTCAATACATAAGTTAATAACATGCCACTGCTGTCTTTCAAGTGGAAACCTAAAGACATTCGTAACCGTCGGTAAAGGGTGCGGCCATCAGCAGCACTGCGCACAAAAACCATACCAGGTTGTTTTTATTCATTAAATGTAACTTTAAACGACATCACTGATCAGTCCTGCACACAGACATTACCAAGCCACCAGGCAGTCCTCAACTAAAACCACCTTATATTACGTTCAAGTTGTAGGAGTTTGTTCATGTTAACAATAACAAATAATAACGGTTATGTCCAGTGTCCACAGCTTAACGTGCACGTATATAGCTACCATTAAGCTACAACCTCATCATGTGCAAAAGATGTTGCAACGGCTTAAGATAAAATACTATTCAATAGAATCATTAGTATGTATTTGCCCCCCCTCGTCAGCAGTGTCACGGACATGTACATTTACAGGCTGGTCTGCAGCATTGATTCAAGATACACAATGATACATTAGGTTTAGTTTTAGGTCGGTTCTCTTTTACCTACTAAGCAGCAAGCACCGTCGCACAGGGGTTATAATAAGGTTATAATAACTACTAGTGTGTAGTTTGTGGCGGTAGGCTGGTCGTGTGTTGCTGTTAGTCAGTCTCCGTGTGATTTATGACAAACGTGCGCTGGACGTGGCGGTCGGACTCTCACATGATGATGGGGACAGTTAGTAAGACACAGCGTGGCCTAGATAACATAAAACACATCTAGAATAACGGTATGCATGTTCAAGACACACTGTAAACCCCATCCATGATGAGCCTATTTCACAACTAAACTGGGACTTTCCCCAGAACAACAATAACGGCGCTTCTAGAATTCTCCACAGGAAAAAACGAGACGACCGGATCTTGGTTGGTTGGTAGGTTTGGTGCGACTTGTGAGCGGTTCTGCAGCGGGGTTAGCTAGGTCGCTGTGTCACCGATGAGCCATTGCGCTCCCAGCCGCAGTAGCCCAGGCTGCTCAGTCTGTAGTAAAAAAATAAATAAGAATAGGCTTTCGCTACTCACCAAAACAAAGACGGTTCTAAGATGTTGAAAGCCTTCTTCCCTTAGTGGGAACACTCGGAGCTCCCTAGCTCACGTCTAAAATACACTTTTTGGCCAGAAAAGAAACTATTTCACGGGAGGTTTTGGCTACTCCACACCGCCCTCTACAGATCATGACAATTGAAAGTTCCATTGACCAGATTTTGCCTTCCGGTGAAATATTTTATTTTCTGGCAACAAAAGTGTATTTTAGACGTGAGGTGGGGGGCTCAGGGTGTTCCCACTAAGGAAAATAGGCTTTCAACTCTCCAAAACAGTCTTTGTTTTTGGTGAGTAGCGAAACAGCATTTTCTAATTTCACTACACAAGAGATGGTGCGCAGCCTTTCCTGCGGGGCAAGGGCTCATCGGTGACATAGCGTTAAGGAGAACTCCTGTTCTACGCTATGTATGGACCAGGGCTAGTTAGCTGCAGCTAGCATCCGGGACAAACACTCACACACTCGGACTCCGCGTCGTTCTTCGCCGCCGGCGGCCGGTGGGTCACCACCGTCGTCGTCACGACCTCCGCCGGCTCGGCCTCGCGGGCCTTGGGCTTGGACGCCGGCGAGCCCGACCTCCCGCTCTCCGAACCCGAACCGGACTCGTCGTCCTCCTCGCTGTCCTGGGACGCGCGCCTCCGTCGTCGCCGCCGGTCCGCCATCTTAGAAGTTGGAATGTTGGAAGCGGAAGCGCGCCGTGGAATTGTGGGTGAATTCCTGTGACGCACTTTCCGGCCAGCAGATCCTTGATTATTGAAAAACACTTTTTATTTGATTTTAATTTCAAAATATCTGGCAAAATCGAAGATAGGTTGGCAACAAATGAATAAGAATACACACACACACACACACACACACACACACACACACACACACACACACACACACAACCACATTTTAATTAAATTATATATGAATTAATGTCCTCATTATTAATACATTAGATAACGGTTTGCCATGATGTGTATACATTATGTTGTAGCCTAATAATAATTGGCTCTAGCAGTTACTTCTGTTTGCATTATTATACAGTATTGTTGTTACTCATTGAAATGTATCAACCTCACAAAGCCATAATGTGCCTAGCAATAGGCCTACAACTAGTTCAGATTTATGAAGATAAAAATACTTCCAATGTCAAAAGGGTGCCATGTCTTCAATGTCAAAAGGGTGCCATGTCTTCTTCAGCCTTTCACGGCAATCTGACACTGTGTTCATGATTTAAGGCATTTTGTTCCAAAAATGTGGTTTGCAAAAGTCCCAGAGCCGAAGGTAAAACACAAATTGGCCTGTTATAGCGCCACCATGAGGCTCATTTCGTTTTCAAGTATAATTTCTTCCTGTGCCTAGTAGGAATGTGCATGCAAAATTTCAAGGAAATTGCACTCCGTGTTCATGATTTGAAGCATTTTGTTCAAAACTGTGCACTCCGGGCACCCGGTGGCCTACTGGTCTAAGCGCATACCATATAGGCATTGATGCCTGGCGGCGTCGCCAGTTCGATTCCCGATCCAGACGACCTTTGCCGCATGTCTCTCCCCATCTCTCCCCCCGTTTCCTGTCAGTCTACTGTACTATCCAATAAAGGCATAAAAGCCCCAAAACAAATCTTAATAAAAAAAAAAAAACTGAGCACTCCTGCAAGCCAATCTTATCAGGAAGGAATATGAAAAATCTGAAAGACCTGTTTCGTTTAATGACTATAGAGATACTGTGTACCGACTTTTGGACACAATCTGTAGTAGTCCAAAAATGTGTTTCCTGGTGGCGCTAGAACAGGCCCATGTGAAAAATGAGGGGCAGAGGTTCTGCTCTAGCACCCAGGGAGTGTGCGTGTACGTATTCGCTGCCATCGTGGCAACGGTGCCGGAGATTAGCTTTTCAGACGGAAGGACAGACACACAAGCACGGACAGACAGGGGCGAAAACATAGACTCGGCCATGCCTTTCGGCCTGGCGGGGGCAAATATGACCAGAATCAGAGCTAGCCCTAAATGTATACTAATACGACAAACCGAACACGATTCTCTCTTAGGGTATTGATAACTGAACAGACCAGATCATTGGCAGATGCCAGCTCCAAATCTGTGGACTGTAGGTGATCGGCTGAAGACGCTTTCCAGTGTGGATAACAAACTGTCCATATAGTATGTTTAATGTTTTACATAGAAGTCAGTCAGTTGTGTTTCACATGTTCATACATACATTTCATTTATTTATTCCATAAATATTTTGTTTGTGGGGAGGGGGGACCCCTGACATATAGAAATTAGGAGCATTTAGAGAAAGGGACAGTGCAGTGTAACTTAGACCTGTCTAGTGCCCACATATTTGTTCAACGGTTACCATTAATATGCTGTTTATAATGTATATATATAGTACATAGTTGTGTTGTGCTGTTAAAGAAATGTAACCATGGATGGTGCAGATGAACAGAATAATATTTATTCAAAGTATTTAAAAAAAGACAAGATTTCTATACACATTTCAAAGCTCTGAACAGCAGAGTACAAACATTTCCCTTCCTCGGTACATACAAACAAACCCACGTCAATCCTTTCATTTCACAATACAGTGCAACAGCACTCCCCTGTGGTAGAAAATAAAATAAAATTACATATCAAACTAGATTTCCATTCCAACCCATCCCATCCTTACCTCACGTCTTTTTCTATAAACATTTGAATGAAGCATTAATGAAATGTGTGCATGTTTTATGAAGGTAAACGTTTATTGAATTGAACCTTTCAACAGTTTTTTTTCCTAAGTGTAGTGTTGTCGACTCAACATTCTATAGGGCATGAAAATTCACAGAGTGCATATTATTATTCACATATTCGAGTGTTGATCTATCACCTACTATGAGGCCTTGTTGTTGTGAAGGCTGGCGATGCATGTTTTTAAGTTCCAAAGTTGGAACTTGCCATAACTGTAAAACTGGAGTCCCACCCTAATAGAGGTGGTAATCCCTAAGCAGAGCGAGATGATAAAGGCATAATTTATAATAATGGTTTATTCCAGATTGCATACTGGGTATCTGTGTATACACAGTAATAAGTGTTTTAGTTCATGTTTTGTGCCCAGCAGCACTTTGTTGTCCAGGCCTGCAGAGGTGATGAACCCCTGTGAAAAAGCATTGATTTCTTTTTCTTTATAAATCAAAGCAACATGCTGAACTGAGCTGATGGTTTACATTTCATCCGGGAGGACTTGTGTATTGAATTTCCAAAGTAACAAAAACAATCTATTTGTTTGGGGGTATTTGTATTCCCACAGAATGTCACTTTTCAATCTTGGTTGGGCGTTTTACCAGGCGTGTGGTAGTTTAGCGGTAGTTTCAGCATCAGTTTTCGCGCGGTGGTCGTGCATCTACGCTGCAGAGAGGCAGGCCTGTCGGACGCTCTGAGCCCAGGTGTTGAGCAGTTCAGTAACCGAATGTTTGTCTGGGAGCTGGAGCAGCTTGGAGGTCATGTTCTTGTGAACGGTCTGCAGGAAGTTGTTGGCACCTGGCAGAAAAGAAGTCCACAAAAAGACCATCAACATTTACAGACAAAACGGCTGTCATATATTTGGTCGTGTTACTAAAGTAACATACAGTAAATGATGTATAGAATTGCATATTAAACACATGAAGACCCAAAGCCGATTCTACAAATGTCTTCTAAACCCTAAGTTCCCCCCCGTCAATTTACGCCCAACGTGATCATACTACAGCGTCACACAAAAGCATCAAAAGTAGTCAGATCCACAAGCTCGAAACATTGTGCGAAGCGATGCGTTTTGAGCTTCTAAATCTGCTACTTTTTCTACTTTTGTGATTTAAATCCTGAACAGTTTTGGACAATTACAGACGATATAAAATCTAAAATGACACAGATGCTTTCCCGGTTTTAATGGGTCTAGTAGTATTTGGGAGTATTTCATGTTCTTCAAAAGCAGAACAGTCAACAATGGCATCTATATCTTTTTTATTATAAAAAGAGACGCAGACTTAAAAACAATTAGCTAGTGAGCGGGAAAGGACAGGGTGGTTTGAACTCCTCACCATATTGTTCTCCATCGTCCGCCCAGTAGGGACTCTGGTCTGGGTAGTCAGAAGGAACGCTCAGCTGCAGGGGAGGAACACTGGGAAGGTTCTTGTCATCTGAGACACAGACAAGAGGACAGACATAACAGTGTTAAAACAGACTGGAGAGACCTCTGGAGTCATATATAGACGTCACAGCGATATTTACTGCCACTAGGGATGGGACGACATGAATATTTCATATCACGATGATTGTGACAAAATAAATCACGATTTAAGATATTATCGCGCTAATCGAAATCCATTATCCTGGGGCGGAACATTTGCAAAAAAATAAATAGCAGATCTACATCTCACAACGCGTCGCATTGTGAGCTTGTAGATCGGCAATTTTTTGGCAAAGACATTTGATAGTGTGAAAAAAGACTATCATGCAAGAGAAAGGGAGTGCTTGATTTAAAAAACAAAAACAAAAAGAAAAATACCCTCTTCCCACATCCACCTTCCACACGACTTTACTGACAAAACGGACGGAGCAGAGAATACGAAATAAACGCTCCTCTTCTCGCTGCTGCTCAACGCAGCCTTTCTGATGACACGACACCCCCCCCCCCCACCCCATCCAAACATTTCTTTAACGAATCTGAACGATTCACACAAATGACCAATTTGGATTCAAAACGGCGATTTTCGCCGAAAAGCTTACACGTTTGCATGCCTGTATCATGAGTGTTTTCTTTATCACGATAAACGATAATATCGCTTATCGCCCCATCCGCCAACTGCCACTGCTTTCGGCGCCTGCGCTGCCGCGTGCGTACCCAGTTTACAGACGAGGTGAACAGTGCCGTTGTTGCTGCAGTAGGAAGGATCCAGGTTGACCAGGAACCGGACGTCCAGACGAGCCACCTCGCCCTGCAGGATGTTGGGGATGGTCTGGCGCTCATCGTCCTCGTGCTTCCGCTTTCGCCCAGCGATACTGGGACCCCTGAACGGGAGAGAGAACAGAGAGCAGTGATCTTTATTAATTTAATGAACAAAACACGCTGGCCTCTAGTTTCTCTACCCGCCATCAGCCTGACACAGATCATGAGCCCCTTTTCCACTGCAAGGTGGAACCAGAACTTTCAGGAACCTGAACCTATTTTTTTGGTTCTGGTTTTGTTTCCTTTGCGTACAGGTCGGTTCCAGACAAGGTTCCTGGAACCTTTTGTAGGTCCTGCTCCTGAGGTAGAACTAAACTTTAGTTCTGAGAACCTATGGGAGGGGCCAGCAGCGCTGCTGGTCTTTTTTTGGGACCTTCCCGGACCGGTTAGGTCTGGTTATATGGAGACATAAGCAGGACTTGGTCCGGGAATTTCACAGGTTCTTGAAAGTTCTTGGTCCTGGAAAATTCTGGTTCTAGTTCTGGGTTGGCCCTACAGTGGAAATGGGGTACTGTCCACCTCAGACAGACTGAACCCCCCTGTTGACTCCAGGGTCTCTGACCAAGGCCCCTGGCCCTCAGATGACATGCTGTAATTCTTTAACAGTCAGTAAAACTTTGGGATGCCAGCCAAGAAACCCATGGCCAAAATCATAAACCAGAAGATGAATGAACACATTCATTTGAAATGTAGATCTAATGCTTGAATAAGTTCAACACGTTTAATTTCACTGTTCACATACGATTTATATAGCCCACAATAGTCAACACAACACAGTTATTCACATTCAGTTCATCATATATGAGCTATAAAATTGACATTTGGCGATGGTGAGGAGTGCACAATCTAACCCGAAATGCTCTTCCAAGGAAATATAATAATCCAACTGTGACTGACTGTAACAACTACACAGACAGGGGCTGGGCCAAGCACTGGCATAGGACCCAGCTGTTCCCCAGTGGTGCCCAAACCTTTTTAGCTTGAGACCCAAAAGAGAAATTAGACGTTTGCTCAGGACCCAAACTAGTGAAACATGCAAATCTACAAGCTTGCAGATCTGCTATTTTCACTACTTCTTAAACTTAAACAAAACACACACACACGCACGCACGCACGCACACACGAACACACACTTGTTTTTATATATATCTTTTGAAATAATATATTTATATACATTTATTTTTGGGGGATATTTACTCACGACCCATAAAAACTGAAGCCACTTAAAATGGACAGTGTCTCTCACAAGAACATGGGATAACAAGTAGGGTTGGACACGGTAACCGCCGTACCGCGGTAAACCGAGGTCTACCGCGGTGTCTACCGCGGTGTCAGTGTGCTTACCGCGGTAAAAAAAGACAAAAAAAAGTCTATTTTTTATTGGAAAACAAGCGAGTTTTAAAACAGGGGAGAAGCGAGGACCGCATGCGCTCCATGCCGCTCTGCTCTGGGCCGTGTACCACAGTTTGGAAGCCAGATACGTCACTCTCACTGTCAGAGACACAGACAGTCACTGCTGCTGCCTGCGTAGAGGAGTACAGAGCAGCGTAAACTTTCTGTGTAATCCATTGATCCACACGACACAAGGATGTTAATACATACCTTGTGTTGTGGCATATCTTTTTTTATTCATACGGATTACTGGCGGAGCGCGGGCCGCGTGGACTAAAACCGAAAATTAAACTATTTTACTTTTTCCATCGCGTCGCACGTTGTGCCCGTTCGGCGGCGCGTCAGAGATTTTATAACCTTTTCTGTCAAGTCTTGTAACTAAAACCTGTATATAGCAGCACTCAATCACTGGGATTTGAGAGTTGAGACGTGACGTGAGTTTACAGAATCACTGTACACGATCTGACTACACGTCCTCTTCTGGTTTGTTCACACAGCTGTTTGTGTCTGAAAAGCCTACTAGCTAGCCTACGTTACTATGGTAACCCGACAGTGCAGATCTAAAAGCTCAGTCGCGGATGCAATGTGTTGTGAGCTTGTAGATCTGCTCCTTTCAAAGCCATACCCGCTGTGCTGTACGGAGAAGTATAACTCGGGCGGTCAGGCTGTGTCGCCTCTCCACTGTGGAGAGGCGACTTTAGGGAAGATGATTGCAATATTTTGGCTTATCGCCGAACCTTAATTAATAGATACGGGGGTGCGGTAATTACCGCAGTACCGTCGGTAAATGGGAAGACGGTAATCGCGGTAACAAAATGTCGATACCGCCCCAGGCCTAATAACAAGATAACCATGGAGAGACCATGTTTGCTGCGTTTTTTTTAACACGGTCCAGTTGTTCTTACGTGATGGGAGGCCCGTGGATGGCTGTCATGGCTGGGGAGAAGGTTCTGTACAGGGAGTGGTTGAAGACTGGAGAGCGGATGTTGGCCATCACAGCATCCAGGAGAGGCTGACACAGGTACTGCTGCTTGGTGGCCACCGGGGGAGGAGGAGGGGTGGGCTGGGGAACACAAGACACTGAGTTGATTAGATGTTTCATGCTAAGGACCCCCCAAAATTGACATTCATTTGGCCGCAGGACAGGTCCCAATCGGTTTCGTGACAGAGATCCCCAGAAGAGAAGATTTGTGTAAAATTATACAATTTTTGAAGCGGCGGAAACCGCTTCCAATGAATGGCTGTGTGTGTATCACGCCCATATATGGTCATTTCAGTCCAGAATGAACAGGCTTTTTCAAAAACAGAATGTCCGTTTAATTACCATATATGGTGATCTCAGTCCAGAATGAACAGGGTTTTTCAAAAACAGAATGTCCGGTACCTTATGTCCATATATGGTCACTCCAGGCCAGAATGAACAGGTTTTTCCTGTCCCATACGTGTAAAATATCAGTCCAGAATGAATAGGCTTTTTCAAAAAGCAAAATGTGTGTCCCATGTCCATATATGGTCATTTCAGTTCAGAATGAATAGGCTTTATTATGTCCTGTACATCTAGAATATGTGTGCGGTGTCCCTCCCGGTCAGATCAATGGATACTTTGAGGATTGGTCAAGCTTCACATGATAATTTGGCCTTCAGGGTTTATCTGTCTTATTTAAACACTTTATATTTATTTATGTATTTATTTAATTACAAATTCTTATTTTAATGTATGTGTTTTAATCTATTTTATTTTTTAAACCTATTATACCAACTGTCATACCAGCTCTCCAAATACATTCAGAATAGAAGTTTTATCTGTCCACCGCTTCAATTCGAACCGAGGTTTGATTTTTTTTTTATGTTCAAAAATAGCAGATGAACAAGCTTGCATTTCTTATTTTCGTAAAGCCATATTAGCCAACGCTGTATTCTAAAAGATGCTTTCCCGTTTTAATGGGTTAAGCGTAATGAAACACTTGTTTATAATGTAGTCCTCTCCCACATTGAGCCATTTTAATCAGCTATATGAGTAACACAATGTTGTTATGGACCAATAAACTGACAAATCAATCAGCTTCAATTAAGGCAAATGGATCCAATCCAGGATCTGCCACCAACCAGCTGTCATCATAGTCTAATTTTTAAGTGGTGCTAACCGATCCTACGTCTGGCTTTGTGTGTATAAGCACGGATCTCCATGTATGTAGATAACTGACATCACAGACATAACGGCCCATACAAGGATATATGCACCTGTCGTTTTTAATTCATATATGGTGAATAATATCAAACAACTGGACCAAACGTGAGCTCACCACTGCCATGTCGTTCTTCAGTTTCTCTAGAGCTATCTCACACTTCTGGAGGGTCTTCAGAGGACATCTACAGGTTAGGGAGAAGAAAATAATGAATACAGATCTGAGAGGATGCATTCATGTCATGTTATGACAACACAACGACAGCTGCTATGCAGCAGCAGCAGTGAGTATGGGTGGTGCATTTTGAAACAGTGGAAGAGAATGAAAAAAAGAAAAGAATGAAGAAATAAATGAGAAACAAATGAAGGCCTGTCAGTAGAACAGATCATAACCCTCCTTTATCCTACCGTATATTTCAAAGATAATAGCCCGGGGGCAAATAGCCGCTGGGCACCAAATACCCTTGGATTCAAATCGATTTCCAAGAATTTAACGCCCGGGCTACTTTGGAGAAATACGGTACAGAGATCTCCATATGGGCATATACTGATGACGCAAGAGGACGTGTCTGACAAATAGAGATCTCCATGGGCATAAAAGGGACAAGAACTGACGGATACAGAGATCTCCATATATGGGCATATCAGTCAGATCGGCGGAGAGACGTAGGTGCCAAACCTCTAGTAGTTACTGTATATTAAAAATAGGCTTAAGGAAGGACCAGCCTTCCTTTTAAAGGTTTCTTTAAATGACTACATACGTAGATAAATCCTTGAGAATCAAGTGCCTCTAACCCAGACTTCAAGAAGGTCTTGAAGGTTCTAGTCTTGGATATCGTGGGAGATTCAGGGTAATGCTGAATCTGAGCTCATGGCGTGACTGCGACCCTTTATATAATGCTTGACTGGATGCTCGTGACATCTCTCTGATAAGTCAACTTTGCCCTTATATGGAGTTTTACATCAGCATGATGTCAGCACTAGATGTCTCCACCTGCTCCATATATGGAACTCCAGATCAAAAACACTCAAGTATGGATTTGCTTGTGATGTTAGGACAGCAGTGATGGCAACCATAGCAACCTAAATGGTTTTCACCACTCAAAAACGAATAAAACGCTATTAAAACAATGTTACAACTGAGAGCACGGCATAGCCATAGGCATTGTTCAGGTTCAGGTTCGGTTTATTAGTCAAATGCGTATCCATACAAGTACAGACAAACAATGAAATGCTTGTGCCAAGAGCACTCATTGTAATTCCACAATCACATACCAAATACTAAAAATAAGACAAATAACATTTTGATTCAGGGGAGTCCCATTACATACAGAAGCATTAACTAGGCATATTGTTTAAAATTACCAATCACTGACATCTAGTGCAAGTTTCTATATTACATTTTAGAATGCCCTGATGCGAGTCACTAGGAATCCGTAGGGAAATATACTGTATACCGTCTTACCATTTGTCCCTTTCATGCCCATATATGGATATCTATGTATCTGTCAGTTCTTGTCCCTATTTGAGCGGTGCTAAACATTCCGTCCTTGTTCCAATTAAACTAGACCAGGTCAACCTGGTTGTGCCAGACCCCCTGTCTGTCATCATCATTTATGACATCATGCCTTTTGTAGGCATGTCATCATCATGTCATCATCATATATACCCTTTATATAGAAAACCAGGACAGACAGACAGACCGACATTTGCTTATGTAGGCCTACCCATTTCATGGGTCTGGCAAAAATAGCAGATCTACAAGCTCAAAATGTGTCGCACTGTGACGCGTTTTGAGCTTGTAGAACCGGCTATTTTTGCTATGTTTTACTGTATATGCAATGTGGCACTCTGGAGTGAGTGAAAGTATAGTGGCCTCTCCATCAAAGTTGCCCACCCCTGTTCTAGGGTGATGCGGCGACTAGATGTGAGCCTCTAGAACATTTAAAATTGGGGGATTTTGGGGGATTTTTTTCTTTTTTTTTTTACTTAAAATGCATATTGGTTCTTAATATCGGTTATCAGCCTCTTTGATCACAACTAATCGATATCGAAATCGAACATGAAAATCCCATATCGGTCGACCCCTATTAACTCATTCCCTGCCAAACCCGAGGAACCCGAGAATTTCGCGATGTCCCTCCCTGCCACGCCCGAGGAACCCGAGAATTTCCGCCATTTTGAAAAAAAAACAAAAATGTTTTGGGACCCCAAAAACGTTAGTAGGCATGATAGCGATCGCGAAATTGCTTGTTTAACCCCCATACAACCCCCATACAACTCAGGTAGCAGACCTCCAAGCTCACAACAGTGTAAAACATAATGGCTGCTATCTCATGAATGCCTGAACGGATTTCCATTCGGATTTTTTTGTTTGAAAGCTGTGAGCAATGTGGACACACGTGGTGCATTATCTAGGCATGGGTGTGCATGATCCGTGCACTATGAATTACATGGAAGTCTATGGAGACGAATGGCAGTTAAAGAGTACGAAGGTATTGTTAAATGGCAGCATATGAGTTAAAGAAAAAAGATCTGTCTGGATTGTCAACTTCTATCTATGAACTGTAACCTAGATTTACCAAAGTCTGATATGGGATTGAAAAAGCCCACTAGGTGTCAGTGTTGGCCCATTTAATATTGAACATTGAAGCTTTGCACAAACACTATCAATGCATTTCACAGGGGTTAAAGCAAAAAAAAATCCCGAGACGGAAATGTATTCCCCCCCCCCCCCCCCCCGCTTGAAAAGCGTCTTTTTTTATCGTTGCTGCCATGCTGCCATTTAACAGATACAACAGAAACAGGCTCCTGGTTCTCTCACCGTTTGACACGGTGACACCAGGACCTGAATGGCTTTCCCGTCAACCTTTTCATCCAGCCAAGCCCACCTCAATTTGTTTTTGACCGCACTGAGCACATCCGAGCCTTATTGTCGCTGCCTCCGCCCAGAACTCATGTGCAATTCCAAATAACGCGTCGCTGACTGAACCTATGCCACACGTGGGTAATGTTATGAGCGAAACACTGCGATGCAGTGGAGAAATCTCCGCCTATTGCCATGAACAGTGAACACCAATCATTCATGATACGTTGCTAATCGGTACCAATGAAACACCACCCCGAAGTATTTCATTAGCATCTGTATGGATCACTTTTGTGAGTGACAAATAAATCTCCTCGAATCTCTGATTTGCAAACATAACAAGTGTTCCGTTGCTTATAATGCAGAGAACGTAAGCAAACCATATAGACTGTAGAAAGCAAACGCGTATTGTCAATTACTGCTGCCCCCTGTAAACACATATTTAGATAGTATAGCCTACCTGCTGTTTACATGTAAAACTCCAGTGACTTCATCTTTTGACACTGCCATCCATACATTACAGAGAGAGCGACGTCTCATTCCTTTGCAGCATCCAGCTATTGGAATTCAGCGTAGGTCCAAAAAGTTTAACAAACTTCCAAACGGTGTACATCGTTTAAGCCACAGGAGCACTGTTTTCTATCATAAATATGAACTTTAGCCAAACTATTGCGGGTAATCCAAGTGATGTTTTGTTTATCCAACAGCATCGTCGCAGTTAGCTTACAGCAGCAACAAGTAGCTAGAGGCATTTCCTCTCAGTGTAGGGCGGATTTCAAAATAAGAGCCTAGCGTAATCTGATCAAGTCAAGTCAAGTCACGTCAACTGGTTTTATTTTGAAGTCTACTTACAGGAAATAGTTGGTCTAAATTAGAACTACATGACACACCAGCAAGTCTACGAACCACAGTAGTAACTGATGCTATTATAATTAGCGCAGACGGTTCAGCTTTTTTTCTTTTTTTCCGAATCTTCTCTGATCTCATAAATAGCCCCTAGGGAATCCTCAAGACGGAAATCCGTCCCCAGGACGGAGAACTTTAACCCCTGATTTCACCATCTATCCACCATCATACATATTTAGTTCACTTTGTCTCTTTAATGACTTCCGTTGTATTTATTTAGCATTTATTCTTTATTAGCTTTTATCCGTTTTTGTCACACACTGTCGAGGACATTTTTAGTTTTTAGTTTAGGACACCCATGTGCACATAGTCTTAAAACAACACATCACCCATTTCTAAGTTGGAGCTCAACATCTCCAGAAATATGAGGTTATAAAAGCTGAACGGTAGAATGGAATGACTTCAAACGCATGCTGTGTTTACCGCGTGTTGGGGTCTGTAAGGATGTTCAAAAGACTCTTCATCTTGCTCAGGTCCTTCTTCCTGTCTGTTGAAAAGACATGAAAAGACTAGTTAGTAAACTACCGGTAGTTCAACGTCTGTGAATAGACAGGGAAAGTTTTAACCACAGATGTGTCATACAGGAAAACCATATTAACACATGGAACACATAATACCTTTTCATGAGTCATAACCCTTCTGTGTTTTAGGACAAAAAAACAACAACCTTGAATGCAGGGATTCAGGGGCGTCACACCAAATTCTGGGCCCTGGGTACAAGGATTCACTGTGGGCCCCCCATGAATGTTAACTATTGAAAAATAGCTAGATATACAAGCTCACAGCGCGGCACTCCTGCGAGCTTGTAGATCTGCTACTATGAAAAAGTGTGAAAATGTGTGCAAGAAACTTATGTTTCTATGTCAGTGGTGCTCAAATGTTTTCATGTGAAGGACCCCGAAGATGATATGTATTTGGCCACAGACCCCCAACTCAAAATATTTAGTTCCAGGCCCCCCCCCCGGAAGCAAAATTTGAGTTACAAACGTTCGCTTTGAAAATACATATATTCAAAGATTTGCACACATTTTCACGACTTTTTCAAAAATAGCAGATCTACAAGCTCGCAGCGCGGCACTCGGTGCCGCGCTGTGAGCTTGTATATCTGCTATTTTTCACTGGTTAAAACATTCAACAATTCTAGGCCTAAATGGGTTAACACATGGAACACATAATACCTTTTCATGAGTCATAACCCTTCTGTGTTTTAGGACAAAAAAAACAACAACCTTGAATGCAGGGATTCCTTTTTTTTTCTTTTGGGTGCCACGTAAACAGGGGACTCTACATAAGTAGGCATGACAGAATAGTGGATTTGATATCAAAAGATATCTCATCCATCTTCAGGTCCTCTATTATGCTATACAAGCATTCTACTGTCAAGCCGAGCATGTTTAGCCTTTGTAATGATGATTCTGTGTTCTCTAACATTTCAGCTAACACCCCTGATGTCATTGTTGTTAATGAAACCCATAGGGGGGTGTTTATTCTCGAGGTCGGCTGCACCTTTGACTACAGCTTAGAGGAAGCTTTCTTAACCAAAGTATTAAAATATCTAGCTAGAGCAGACCATCGCACAGCTAGGCTACAGATGTAAACTTATGTTTTTTATCTTTGGGAGCCTAGGGCATGTGCACAAGCTGGTTGTAAGGGGCCTTCAAATGGCCGGCCTCCCCAAAAGGAGAGCCAAACAATTAGCAAGGTACCACTCTGTATCAGCTATTATAGGAAGTCGCTCCATTTGGAGGAGGCGTTGTTATCTTTACCCATGATTGTTGTCTGCTGTGTTTGACATCTATGCCAACAGTATTGTATCTAACAATGTTCTGCCCTACCTGCACTTTGTAACTGGCAGTTTTCCTTGATTATCTGACTGCACTGATATTGTTTATGTCCTTTGTGCGAGGAATTCTTGTACTTCTGCTTATGTGGACATAAATAAACATTTCAAGTGTGTGTGTGTGTGTGTGTGTGTGTGTGTGTGTGTGTGTGTGTGTGTGTGTGTGTGTGTGTGTGTGTGTGTGTGTGTGTGTGTGTGAAGGGAATGTAATTTGAGACATCATTTGATATACTCCCTCTCACAGTTCATTTAACTCTAAGAGTGTGCCAATTCCTTTTGTACAATGTCAGTGTTAAACCAAAACTCTGGACTGTTCTAGTGTACCTTCATTCTTGTCTATCTTGTTGATCATCCTCCGCAGGGGTTCGATGTACTTGGACAGCTGTTTGAGTTTCTCCATGTACTGCTGGTCCTCCTGAGACGTGGGCCCAGCAGGACTCATCACGGAGCTGGGGTTCCCTACACAACACAACACAACACAACACAACACAACACAACCACATTATGATTCCAATATTGTCTTACAAGTTTAGTTCTACAAAATGCAAACTTTTACATTGTGTATTTGGCTGCGGCTCCCACTTTGAAAACCACTGGTGTAGAGTTTGAAAAAACAAATATACGTAAATAAAGTACATAAAATTGTTTAACAACCAAAGGAAAGTACAACAGCAATGGGGTATGAGGAGAAAGGATTCAAATAAAAAAAGAATGAATTAACCAAGATGAGTCCAATAGTTTTCTGTTGTTTCTGTGAATCCCTCAGTAACCAGGACATAACACATGAGCGCAGAGGGGTCTCTTGGATGGGAATAGTGGGGGAAAGAATGCAGCAGAGAGTAGCCGGTGATCAGACCTGGGGTGTTGAGAGGTCCTGGCGAGGGAACCCCGTAGTTCTGTGGCGTGCGGGCAGTGGCAGGACTCTGGGCGGGCTGGGGAGACGGACTGGGCTGGAAGCCTCCTGGGGAAGGCGTTGGGCCAGAACTGAGAGCAAAAGAAAAACATAAAAGAAAATGGTTAAATACTAGGGATGAGTCAGGATGATCGAATATTCTAATTCATGTTTTTGAGGATGGAAATGTATTATTGGGTGTAATATTTATTCTCTTCTGCATTATTATTGTTTTCTTAATGGTCAAGTTACAATAGTCTAAAAGATGCACATGCTACCGTCTTGGTTTATTTGAGAAAACCAGTTTAATGCAATGCTGTTATTGTAACCTAGGATGGTCATTTGATGAAATATTCAATTTTACTCCTTCTCAAACGGATATGAACAAGAGTTCTTTGTTCTTGTTCAAAATCTCTTTTTAGATTTACAGAGAGAAACAAGTGTATTCTTTGAAGCATGCGAAACATTTAGTTTTCTTGTTTAGATGCTAGAGAAGGTTTTCACATTCAAAAGCCTCAAGAGGAAAGTTAACAGTGAACACAGAAACCCTATATAAACTTCATTTAACAGGGATTAAATGAAGGAGACTGTACTTGGATCCCGATCTCTCGCCGATCAACAAGCTCACAATGTGTCGTGTTGTGACGCGTTGTGAGCTTTTAGATCGGCTATTTTTTGGCCAAGAGATTTGGTAGAGAGTGAAAAAGACTGTACATTATTTCCAGGTCCATTTTACTAATTATAGAGCAGGGGTGCCCACACTTTTTTGACTTGAGATCTACTTTTAAAATGACCAGCTCTACAAGATCTACCGACCCCCCCTACATTAAAAAAATGTAGGGGGCTTTGCGGCACTGACATTATTACAGTTTTTTGCCATGCACATGTTTATATAGCTTTGTAATGGTACTAGGGTTGCCACCTTTCAGAAATTGAAAAAATCACACCCGTGTGAACTGAGCGGTGGTTTACCCACCAACCCCCCCCCCCTCCCCCCCTGTGTGTGTGTGTGTGTGTGTGTGTGTGTGTGCGTGTGTGTGTGTGCCTGGCCTGGCCTGAAAACAGCGCCCCTCCCTTAACATGTGTGGGCATAAAAGGTACTACACCACATGAGGCTACATACAGACCCACAGACCCACCCACATACCCACATACCCACCCACATACCCACCCACATACCTACACACACGGCCACGCTATGGAGACGGTGTGACCACCGCTCAATAAGGAACACCTCTTCCGGGCACGCGGTGCGTGCGTTCCGTGCGCGTGGCACAGCCGCCGGCCGGCGAAAAAATGCAGTCCCAAACCCATGAAATGCATAGAATAGTTATAACTATAACACACAACATGGTATAACCTATATTGTTTTGCAGTTTGAAGTGGCCAATTGTTTCTAAAATATGAATAAGTTAATTTTGTATGAAATAAAGCAATGTATGAATGATTTGAACCTGGCTCTTGTATTGGGTCACTTGGTGGTCAGTAAAGAGAAGGTAGTCAAGAAACCATTAAGTCATATACTTAAAGTTTAAAGTGCTTTATTAGCAACGAAGATTATTATTTTTTTACTTTAGGCTGAATAGGCTTCACTAGCCTGAACCTGAGCATAGCCTAGTTTAAAGTGCTTTATTAGCAATGAACATTGAACATTTTTACTTTAGGCTGAATAGGCTTCACTAGCCTAAACCTGAGCAACTTTACAGAAATAAGAGCCCAAAATACTTATAATAGTCAGATTTGGCAACACTGCATGGTATTTCATCCAACCTAGCCCAACATGGCTTATATTATCAGACCTGGCAACTGCATGTTGTTATTTTTCTCCACACACTGTAGGCTATTGCTTGGCAAGCAACCTTCACTGACGCTGTCAAGCCACGGGTTTGTTTCTTCCCACTCGCGTCTGTACCTTTGTAGGCGTCTGTCCTTTTTTTGAGGCGGTGCATGGAGTATTGTCTTCAGACGACATTTTTAAAGCGCGCGGTGTGCCACTGACTGGAACTAGGCAACGGTGATTGACAGCGACGTGCAGTGCATATGCAGACAGGGGCCGGGCAGCGGAGAGGAGAGGAGACAGCGACTGCGAGCCGCCTCACAAGCGGTCCTTCGTGCCTCTCCCTCCTTTTGCTGTCTTTTCCTGTGTTTTATTTCATTCATTATTGTTAAATTCTGTGTTGAGGTTTGTGTGACAGACCTTTATGGGGCATTTGGTTAAATACGGAACAAACCGCGTTCCGTATTGGTTCAATACGGAACGCATCTTTTAATTGTCCAATACGGAACGATTCCGTATTATACGGAACGGGTGGCAACCCTAAATGGTACTGACATTTGCACGAAACATTTGAAAACACAGCGTTGCATTGGGGGTTTACTTATTGAAGCCGTTATGGAAGCTGACAGGCCCTTCTTGATGTCAATCAAGTCACCTTAATTCAAGTGGCAGATGCCAAAAAGGGGATAAGTTTTGTGATTTCAATTTAATTGATTTATATATTTTTTTTTAAATATTTGAATAAGTATTTTTAGGGGCATGTTCATATGTTCTACCCGCACAGCCTTTGTGATCTACTGGTAGATCACAATCTACCTTTTGGGCACCCCTGTTATAGAGGGTTCAAATGATACCCAATATGCAGCTCGGCAAATAAAAGGTGAATTGATCCCAGTGCATGACGGAGGATAATTTCATGATAAATTTAAATCTCCACAATACAATTATTGAGTGTTTTTTATTGCGACAATAACCAGTAAGACTCCCCAATTGGGAGATAAGCGACCATCAGATCGCATGTATGCACAAATTGGCCATAGCAACCTCATGGCGGTGCTAGTCTAGAAGAGGGGCATGTGAGAAATCAGGGGCGGAGGTTGTGGTTTGCCAGCCAAGGAGTGTGTGTGCCAAGTTTGGCATGGATAGGGGCAACGGTGCCGGAGATAAGAGTAGGGCCAAATGTGTGACGTGACGGACAGATGGAGGGACTGACTGACGGACAGCCGGTGGAGGTTTTCATAGTAACTGCCGACCTGACGGTTGCAATAACAATTATCTTCCCATCCCTAGTTAGATTCATCCTGAAGTCGTACCATGTTGCCATCTTGGCCAAAGGACAAGAGGACATCTGACAAGGTTGTTTCAACACCAGCTCCTACCACACCCACTAGCAACATTCCACCAAAACACAACGGGTACACACACCGCCCTTCTCCGGCCACACACACACCAGAAATCTGTTGCCACACCCCATGTGCTTTGTGCCTTGATGTACCATAGTAGAGCCGGTGAGAGTCTAACAGCCTTGCTTGTTGCCCCTAGAGCAATGGTTCCCAAACATTTTAGCTTGTGACCCAAAAGAGAAATTAGACTTTTGCCCAGGACCCAAACTAGTGAAAACAGCACATCTACAAGCTCACAATGCGGCGCGAAGAGCTTCCAGATCGGCTATTTTCACTCCTTCTTAAATATTTGTTTTAAAATGGATGGATTTTTATTTTATTTATTTATTGAATTACTTAGAAAATATATACTATGTTTTTTATTCAAGAATTTCTTAGCTTTTGGGGGAAAAACTAAAAAATAAGGGACCCATAAAGATGTGTCAGCCACCCACAAATGGCTCCCGCACCAACAGTGCCTTAAAGAGTTATATCTCTCTTCAAAAACAAGTTAAGGTTGTCAATGATTCATCAGAAGCATGAAAGCGATGAGATGCCAAGAGGCTGGACAAGTTGGTGAAAATAGCTAGCTGTGACCTTGGCATGGAGCTGCACCCTCTTGTATTACATCAGAGCAAATCATTGTACCTATTCGTCTGTGCATGTTAGCCTGGTGTAGCCAGACTATATACTAATGGAGCTAACTAACTGCAGTGTGTTAACATGCGTGGATTGTTTAGCTGTGCTAGGCTAGGTCTGTGTCCCTTTTGTGCCCATATGAAGAGGTCTTCTGTGTCCTCTTTATGCCCAAATATGGCAATAACTGTATCCTTTAGTCTTCATCTCTTTTATGACCAAATATGGAGAGCCCTGATGTCATAAGTATATGCCCATACTGTATAAGGGCATATTGGTTGGATCAGCGGTTCTGGACAACAGGATATAAAAACTACAAGACAGCAGGGACCGCACTCCTTCCAGTACTTATCGCTGCATTGGGAACTCCTTATATGGTTATGGAGGCTGTGTCAGAGTGACGTCAGAGGTCTGCCAGCATGCTGATATACCCATATATGGGGATCTCTGTATCTGCCAGTACTTTTCGCGGTCATACATGTTGACCATCCTCTGCATTTCTACAGATAAATCTGACCCAAACAACAGGGGGATTTACCAGTAATAACAATGCTGGGCTGTCGATAGCCACAGGTCCACGGTGTAGCCTGAGCGACATTTCACTCACTGTTGTCATAATTTTGAACGTTTCTTAAACTTCACTCTTTCAACTAATAGCAACATTTATGGGGGGAATTGGTGGAGGAGTCTGGCCTGCTGCACTGAACCAAAGGTACACAGTCACAGTCTCACCGACAGACACACACACATGAAGGGAGTCACCATTAGTAAAGGAACACATAAAAACATCTGCAATTTCAACGTTTTGAAGATTATGAACACAAATCTGTTGAATTATATTTGAATCCCGAATTTCGTTTCCGACAGCCCCAATACAAAAAACGCTTTGCTGAAGCAGAATTGTGCTCTTAAATGCTCTTTCAGAGAAGGAAGTCTATTTCAGGGGTCTTCAACAGGAGGTCTGGGACCCCTAGGGGGTCCTCAGAGTTACTACAGGGGGGCCGCCAAATCTTTGTTGTGATATGATCATGTTTTTTACATTAACCACTTGAACCCTAGCATCCCTATTCTGAGTGGCACGTTAGGCAAACATATCAGATCTACAAGCTCACAATGCCTTGCGTTGCGAGGGGTTGTGAGCTTGTAGATCGGCTATTTCAAAGAGGTTTGGTGTAGAGGGAAAATAAAGAGCAATAGAAGTAGAAGAACTGACAGTTCAAGCGGTTAAATGTCTGAAAATACACATTAATCAAACATACACTGATGACAGTGCTGTCAAACAAGTCTACACTGTCTAAGACATGCATGAACATTTTTAATTTGCAACAAAATTGTATACAATATATAGGCTCTAGTTGGGGTCCCTGCTACTACATGTCTCTCTCAGCTAAGGGGTCCTTGGCCTGAAAACGCTGAAGACCCCTGGTCCATTTAATGACTTCTTCCACTAAGTAAAGGATTCCAAAAAAGTTGGCTTCTTTTTTTCCCGTGCAAAATAACTTGTTTTTATATGTACTGTATCGTTTCTATTGTATTATTAATGTGCTAATAAACTAAACTAAATAAAAAAGCACACAAATGCATAAAATGGGACCTTCATTTACCTGGCCGAGTTGGGCTGGGACGTGGGGGGCTGAGGGGACGGCTGGGGCGGAGGGGGCATGGACTGAGGCGTCTGCACCTGCTGCGGAGACGGCGACGACATCATCTGATGAGGCTGCACCTGGTGAATGAACGGAGAGCAAGAGAACGGAGCTCAGTCTATATCACACAAGAGGGCGGGCAGAGGAGCTGTGAGCAAAGGCCAAGCTGGTCCTCTCTGATCGGTGTTCTGTGTTTTTACTTTAACGTCCCACCGTTCCCACGCCCATCTCATGTCACGCTGGCCACGTTCTACATTGTTCTACTTTTGTAGCTAATGTGAGCGCTGAGGCCAAGGCCAACCTGAAGACTCATGGTCATGGAATGCAACCGCAGAACGTCCAATACTCACCTTTAACAGTAAACCAGTAAGAGTCCCTAATCGGGAGATAGGTGACCGTCAGGTCGGCAACCTCATGGTGGCGCTAGAAGAGGGGCATGTGAGAAATGAGGTGGAAATTGTGGTTTGCCAGCCAAGGAGTGTGTGTGCAAAGTTTGGCATGGATAGGGGCAACGGTGCCGGATATATGGTGTCTGCAAAAAGCAACCTCATGCTCATGGTGGCACTAGAAGAGGGTCATGTGAGAAATCAGGGGCGGAGGTTGTGGTTTGCCATCTAATTTGGGTGATTTTAGGGCAAATTCTGTAGGACCAGTGGCAACAGTGCCGGAGATATGAGTAGGGCAAAAGTGTGACGTGACGGACAGACTGACAGACAGACAGCAGGTGGAGGTTTTGATAGCAATTGCGACCTGATGGTCACAATTTAAAAACAATAAAGTAGGGTACGTGATTTTCTTTGGTGTTCAAAAGCTCTATGTTCTGATTGTACTCGTGGCTATAGTGTTATATTGTAACCCATGTCTCTCTGGCTCTTTATTAACACCTTCTAAGCCAAGGGGAGCCCCTTAATGTTAAAACCGTACTATATCGCACATCCCCCCAGGGACTCTCAGCCACGTCGCACATTCCCGGACTTTGTCTTTAAAACCGGAATAAAAGCTTTTGATCCGAAAATCGGCGATCGTCTAACCTTCCCTAGTCACCACTCGTGCACTGATGGCTCATGCAGACCGTGCATGAAGCAGAGGTGACGTCAGCGCCTCTCCTTCTCCAAGGCACCTTCCACCCATCCGTTTACTGTCTACACACTCGAGCTCCTCCTGCAGCCATGCTTGGGGCTATGCTAGCGAAACTTTTCAGGTCTGTTCTTCAGTCACACATGGACTATTTGCGGGGACATTTACGTGAAAGGATCGCGCACGCGAAACGCACGGGGACATCGACGATCGGCCAAAACCCCCATTCTATCCCAACGGAGATCGAGAAAATCATGGTGAGTTACTGGCCTGGGGGGGGAAAAAAAAGAAAAAACAGCGGCGCTGTTCAAGATGGAGGGGCTGCGGGGTCATGTTTATAAACATAATATTATGTCTCAGATCACAATACAATAATAGAAATTTCACGGCTAATCTACCAACCCCCATTCTATTTCGGACTGCAACGTGTTAAGAACACAATGCATTTCAGGTTAGTATAACAATGTTATCCAGTCAGGAAGGATAGCGAACTCAGAGAGGATACAGAGTAAACAAAATTGGAACTGTCTGGGTTTTATTTTGAGGTTTAGATGTATAGAGTTAGGAACTGTATGGACAAATGGAGGGAGAACAGGAACTAAAGAGCTCAGCACACAGAAGCACAACATGAAGACGTCTATAGCAGTGGTTCTCAAAGTGGATTCCAGGTGACTGTGGGTTCCTTTAGGGGGTCTAAATTTACCCATACAAGTCTGTAACTCTGACAGTGTACAAATGGAACCAAATGAACCCTAACGGGTCCATTTGGTTTCATTTGTACACTGTCAGAGTTAAGGGGAGACGCTGACATTTGAAAGTTTGAGAAACACTGGTCTATAGTGTGTCCGAGGCCGGGGGTGGGGGTTAAAATACCTGTTGCATCTGCTGGCCTCCGAGCACAGCGGTGTTGGGGGGGTTTGGGGCGCGAGGCAACCGAGGTGGCATTTGCATCCCAGGACGTAGCAGCATCTTTGGAAGGCGGCAACAGAGAGGGGACACAACAAAGACATGATGTCACAAAACCCCCCCAAAAAAGAGAAGAATATGGAACAAAATGTAAGGAAATGAGCCAAATTCAAGTGCAACTCGTAGTGGACATGAGTCGTGCATGCACTGCAGCACACCCCCCCCCCCCCCCCCCACACACACACACACACACACACACACACACACGAGCAACGGAAAAGACAGGCATACAGTATGTGCATTCACATGCACATCATTAGCTCAAAACAACATACCACACACACCCACAACCACACACAGAGCCATGGTTGAGGATCAGTGCTAAGCAACAGTGTGGATCGTGTCGTCCCTGCTGCTGTGCAGCTGAAAAGTAACCGTTTTGGACACGTGAGGTTTCCACGCGACAGAGACGATATGACATATGGCGCGTGCCGAGTGGTTCCTGCTCCAACCATGCGGTCCAAATTTGGTTTGATCCTAGCTGGTTGCATATCTTTCCTCTCTCTACCCCCAGCTTCCTGTCTCTTTACACTCCCTTATATAAGCCATAAATAAAGCAATGATTGTCAACATTACAATCTATAACAAATAATGAAATCCTTAAAAATAATGAAAGCTATTACCATGTATCTGATCTTCAGAAAATGGGAGCTACCTGTTGTATGAATCTTTGCCTATAGACAGAGTGCATCTTACAGATATCTTTTGCACGGTTCCTGTTCTCTTTAACCACTTACAGCCTTAGTGGGAGAAATATGTAACAAAAAAAGGCAAATGTGTTCACTTCCGGCAGAAAGCGTGAAAATTTGCACCTAGGGGTATTTTTGTGCGCTGAATTCAAAAATTGACGGTCCCAAGCACTTTTCCCATGAGATCTGGTGGCTCTCATTCACTTACCATACTAGGGAAAAAAGACCCCCCAAAAATCTTCTTCAAGTAGCATGTGAGGGGTCAAACTAGGTGTTTTTCGGGATTCTGAATCCATTGCAAGCATTTGTTTTGCACGGAAAACATTCCTTTCCGAGAAATGGACACAACAAAACTTTGAAAAGTGACGACTCATCACTAAACCATAGTTTGTGGGGTCCATTTCTTCCCCAAGGAATGTTTTTTGTGCAAAACAAATGTTTGGAATGGATTCAGAATCATGAAAACCCCCTAGATAGACCCCTCACATGCTACTTAAAGAAGATTTTTTGGGGGTCTTTTTTTCCTAACCCTAACCCTATGGTAAGTGAATGAGAGAAAAGTGAATTTGAGAAAAGTGCTTGGGACCGTCAATTTTTGAATTCAGCGCACAAAAATACCCCTAGGTGCAAATTTTCACGCTTTCTGACGGAAGTGAACACCTTTTTCACATATTTCTCCCACTACCTTAACTTCACTGGTCGGTGTGAAAGTCAATACATAAAACAACTGTAGTAAATTACATTACTATAGAAACAGCCTGATCAAAAATAAGTCACATAACATAGACAAAGAAACATTACATATATTTTTGGGCTTTTTTTGCCTTTACTAGATAAATATAGTGGGGAATGACAGCAAACAGGAGAGAAAGGTTGTCGGGGAATCAAACCTGCAACTCGCTGTCAGGATGAATTAACAGCCATCAGCACCCCTGGTCCTACCATCTCTGACCAAAAGGCGAATCTAGACTATTTATTCCCTAGCTGAACATGTAGCATAGTTAGTGACACCTTGTTTCCTTATAGATCTGTTCTTTTTGGCAAGCGACACCTTCCAGATCACGTCAGTCAGCAACTTTGAGATTTAATACAGCAACAAAGTGGCTGTTTTACAACATAACACATTTAAATTAAACACTACCTAACTAACTCATTTCACGTAAGAATATCCGCGCAAAATCGCAACGTTAAAAATCTCAATTCACAAGTGAATATACTTTTCTCACCACCCATATTAATGATTGTATTATTTCATAACAGACAATGCATCCTTGTTCGAAAGCATGTTGATTTATTTGAGCCGGATGCCTAAACTGATATGGTTAACATATTTATTTACCATTTTACTAGTAAGATACCATTATGGCAAGGGGCGACCGTCAGGGGGGTCTCGACCCGCAGGTTGACTGCTGCTCGTGGCTTGCTCATGCTACCCTGAATTATGTTATCATAGACTTTGTCAGGGTTCCCACACATCTTTACCAATTAATTTCCAAAACTTTTCCAAAACCTTTCCAGAATATTTAACCCAATTTCCAGGACTACCGGTATATAACAATAATTCAGCTCAAGAACAGGTCGCTTACTCCTATGCGCAATGCCTAGACAGTGTAGTGTATGCCAGTGGTTCTCTACCTTTTCAGGCCGTGACCCCCGAAATAATCATGTTTTAACTGAGGACCCGGCACCCTGACGAGCACTAAGAGTTGAGGAATTGTGAAAATAGCTGATCTACATGCTCACAACGCCTCGCAACGAGGCGTTGTGAGCATGTAGATCGGCTATTTTCACAATTTCTGCCTCTATATATTTGACAATTTGACCCATGCTTAATTTGTCATTTCAGAGGTATTAACAAAATCAATAACCAAAGACAATGCATAGCTATTTTTTCCCAGGACCTTCCAGGACCCTTGATAAATTCCAAAAACTTTTTCCAGTACTGTAAAAATATTTTTCTAATTTCAAAATATTTCCAGGAATTTCATGACCGTGGGAACCCTGCTTTGTGAAGGAATAAGGCTATGGGTATGTTTTTTTGTGACGCACATGGAGTGCGTTTACAATCAAATGTGCTTGACTTGACCTACCTGCCCAGGTACCGCGCCTGCCAGCTGAGCCTGAGCTGCAGCCTGTTGAGCCTGCTGTGCAGCCTGCTGCTGCTGTAAAGCTGCTCTGGCCTACACACACACACACACACACACACACACACACACACACACACACACACACACACACACACACACACACACACACACACACACACACACACACACACACACACACACACACACACACACACACACACACACACAACAAAGATATGTGCACATTCACATTCACATGAACACAAGCACAGGCAAAAACAAATACATACACAACTACTTATTTCAATCTGGTGTCCCTATTTTGGGCATGCCGTCATACTGTATGTGTTGAGGGTGCTTTTCTTTTCTCCGGTGGTTTCGGTGCATCAGATACCTCCACGCTGTGTCACCTACACGTTCTACTCCAGGGTTCCCCAATTAGTTTTCCCCAAGGGCCGAATTATGTCTAGGGTACCAAGCCGAGGGCCACAACGTTGCAGGGGGGGGCGACGGTGGCGTTCCCGCTACTCCAGCGACAGTTCAGATATCGTCGTTGTCGGGTGAAAATCTTGTATGTCCAAAACCGTTCGTTCTGAATTTATAATTTATAATAACATTTATAATAACAGCAGATCTACAAGCACACAACGCCTCACGGTGCGAGGCGTTGTGTGCTTGTAGATCTGCTGTTTTCACTACTTTTGTGTGACGACCTTGTATGATTTGCAAAAGAACGTACAAATTTGGAGATACAAGATTTCCAGCCGACAACGACGATATACTAGTGTCGTTGCTGCTCTTATACCACCATTATTACTGGGGTTGGTGGGGGCCAGACAGTAGCCCCCCGCGGGCCGTAAATGGCCCGCGGGCCGCCTATTGGGGAACCCTGTTCTACTCTCACAGTGATACATTACAAGCTCTAAACCACTTAAAGTAAAATGCTCAACACTACTACTCCCAGACATGGCAGCAAAGCTAGATTTAAACAATTCTTTATTCTATTTTTTTCTGGCCAAAAGGTTGCACTTTGAATCAGGTCCCTACAATTTATTAATGCTGCAGTATATATCCCTCCCCATACCTGCAGAGCCTGGATCTTGAGCTGCTGTTGCTGCTGCTGTTGACTGAGCGAGCTGATGTTGACGTTGGGCATCTGGCCAGCCAGAGACTGGGGGACCATGCCGGGCTGCTGCTGCTGCTGCTGCTGAGCGTGCGGGGGCAACGGTCCCTGCTGGGACTGAGACTGGGCCTGAACCTGCTGCTGCTGCTGCTGTTGTTGTTGTACCATGTGCTGAATGGACTGGGCTTGCGCCTGTGCCTGGGCTTGAGCTTGGGCTTGAGCCTGGGCCTGATGGGCCTGGGCTTGAGCTTGAGCCTGAGCCTGAGCATGCTGCTGTTGGAGCTGTAGCTGTACGATCTGCTGCTGTGTCTGCAGTCTGGATGGATGCATCTGGAGAGGGGGAGAGAGACTTGAAGACGCTGGCCGACACAGGTCCATGACACTTGTTCGGAGCTTTAAACTTTAAACTCACTCTGGATAGGAGCATCTGCTAAACGTCTTCATTAAACTAGAAATGCTGTCCCTACGAAACCGTGTGGGCTTGCATGGGACATCATGTATGGGCATGAGGATCTACCCAACGGGCACCCCAACAGGCCAGTCTTTTGAGGAGAATAATCTTATAAAGTATATAAAGATTTGGGAGAACATACTGGCCTGGGAGAACATACGCTTTCAGCAAGCCCACAAGTCTTTACTATATAAAGATGTGGGAGAACATACTACAAAAGATTTCATGTGGGCGTTGTTGTTATTTATATCAGGTCGCACTTGTTGGTGATGTGACCAAGAACGCTGCTCCCTCATTGGCTAAAGGACTGCCTTTGTACTGTTGGCAATTATTTTTAGGAGAATAAACCTAGTATATAAAGATTTAGAAGAGATTTAGATCGGCACATCGCTGCTGTACCCCTTCAAGTTATTGCGAGTCTCCAAGTACTGTATGGGCTTGGTCCAGAACATATCTACGGAGCAAGGATGTTGCTAGATTGGAGCAAAATACCAGGCCAAGTCAGAAAACACCAGCACTAAGAGTGACACTGCTGCCGCTACAGGAAACAGACAAGTACCAAGTCCAATTAAGCAATATTACACAAGAGGGTGTGCATTAACACGGTTAACCATGTTATATGCAGACCCTCGAGTGTAATATTGCGATTATACAACTGTTGCCCTTAAAAAAAAACACGTCAACTTCATTTCATTGTAATTAAGATATTCGATAGGAATTTGTAATATTTTAATGCCACATTTAGCTACTATGTCCCTGAACGTCACATGAAAACCGCTAGCCTAGCCGCCTAGCATAGTGTGGGGAGAGAGGAGCGCTTGCTGTCTTTCGTGACCAACGCAGCTGATTTCTTTACTTGATGAGAGACAGTCCATCTGTGCTCGTCATATGCACAGTTGGAGAGCCTGTTTTCCATTGAGAAACCGACTACCAGTTGTATAACAATGATATCTGTAACTGTATTAGATGTGTTAACTAACTCAGACTGAGCTCAGACTGTGCTCACCTCTGAATTGTCAGTCAAATGCCACAGGCAATTCCTGATTACTCTGTCAATTAATCATATTGACAGCAGGTTAATTCAGCCAGGACTTAAAGGTAGTATTTTAGATTAAAACAAAATCTTCTTACTCCGACTTAATTTGCCATGGTTACTAAAGAGAGATGATAACATTTTAGAGTTAGGGCGTTTCTGTCATACTCCTTCCTGGTTTGGAAAACATCTGGTTCTGCTCTATTAACCCATTCAGAATGGGTACACAGTATTGTGTATCATTATTTTATGCTTTAACTCAGTGGTTCTCAACCTGTGGGTCGGGACCCCCAGGAGGGTCCCCAAATTATTTTGGGGGGTCCCCCAGATGATTAACTTAATGTGCTACATTGTTTTCTCACTCAACAGTAAACAAACCAACATAACGTTTAAGTGTATAGAGGGTATCTGCACATTTCTAAGGTGACAAATTAAGGACTTTTTAGTACCTCTAAATGACAAAATAAACATTGGCCAAATTGTCAAATATTAGAGGCAAGAATTGTGAAAATAGCCGATCTACATGCTCACAACGCCTCGCAACCATGTAGATCGGCTATTTTCACAATAGAACCGTGTTATACATAATGTAATTCCTCAACTCTTAGTGCTCATCAGGGAGGGGGTCCCCAGTTCAAATATGATTATTTTGGGGGTCGCGGCCTGAAAAGGTTGAGAACCACTGCTTTAACTATTGAAAAATAGCAGATATACAAGCTCACAGCGCGGCACCGAGTGCCGCGCTGCGAGCTTGTGGATCTACTATTTTTGAAAAATCGTGAAAATTAGAATTTTGACACGATTCTATAAGTGTCTTTTGAATCCTTCTAAGGTTTTTTGAAAAACCTATGTTTCTATGTCAGCAATCTGGCCAGCCATCGTCAAAGAAAAGGTCCTTTTCACTTAACTGGAGCTCAGTTAGTCTGTTCTTGAGAGACTACTATGTCAGTGGTTCTCAAACTCTTTCATGTCAAGGACCCCCAAAATGATATTTATTTGGCCACGGACCCCCCATCTCAAAATATGTAGTTCCAGGGACCGCGCAGAAGCAAAGTTTGAGTTACAAACGTTCGCTTTGAAAATACATGTATTCAAAGATTTGCACACATTTTCACGACTTTTTCAAAAATAGCAGATCTACAAGCTCGCAGCGCGGCACTCGGTGCCGCGCTGTGAGCTTGTAGATCTGCTATTTTTCACTGGTTAAAGCATTCAATTATTCTAGGCCAGAATGGGTTTCGACACCCGCCTCTGTTTTGCAAGAACTATAATTATCTTCTAATACCTGGTTCTGTTGCTGCTGGTTCTGGGCCTGCTGTTGGTTCTGGTGCTGGAGCTGTTGGTTCTGGTGGTGTTGCTGCTGCTGTTGCTGCTGCTGAAGCTGCTGTAGTTTGAGCTGCTGCTGCACCTGGAACTGCTGCTGGATGGCTGCGTTCTGTTGCTGCTGCTGCAGGGCATTTTGTTGCTGTTGCTGCTGTTGTTGCTGCTGTTGCTGGGCCACTTGGAACTGCTGGAATTGGATGGACTGTTGTTGCTGTTGTTGTTGCTGCTGCTGCTGTTGTTGCTGCTGCTGCTGTTGCTGCTGCTGCTGCTGTTGCTGTTGCTGGGCCTGGACCATCTGCTGCATCTGCAGCTGACTAGGACCTCCTCCTAATGGAGGACGGATGCGAAGGGAGGAGAGAGAAAGAGAGACACCCCCTGCAGCTGAAAGGTTGTGCAGATAAGCAGAGTGGTACTCTGGACTGGGTAATCAAAACAACTGGAGCGTTTTTTTTTTTGTAGCTCTTTTAGTCCTATCTTTTTTTCTTTGCCGTTGTTCAAAGCAAAAAAGAAAAAAACTAATCTTGGCGAGAGGTTATGCAAGGTCGAACGCAGCCAGCATACACTTGTCACCAGGGTCTGGAAAGAAGTAGTGCATTTGTCCAGCAAAACGAACAAACGAACAGACCGACCAGTACAGGGACAAACAGACAGACATCACACATCGGAGGAAACACACTCACTGGCTTGCGGGTTTCCAGCCACCCCTGCCATGGCATGCTGGCCTATCTGCATGGGCCCCATGCCGCCCATCGGGGCACCGCTGGGGCGAGGCCCCATGCCGATGCCGCCGGGGGCCCCTCCTACCCCTGTCAGGTTAGTCAGGGCATTCATGGCATCTAGCAAGAAGGGCAGACAACAGATGACAGTACAGAGCTCATGAACATGCACTGTGCTGAGAGATATCAATCGTCAACACTATGAGTTCAGGTCTCTAGTAGAAGACAGAACACAGCAAATAAAATAAAATTATGAGAACTACAGTGGATTAATGCATGTCCACTTACCTGGGCCCCCTTGTGCCTTCTTGTCTGTGAAAAGGAATACAAGTTTGTTATGATTCGGTTACCATTAGCACTTCCTGGAAGTACTCAGGAACTGACAATTACCACTCTACATCTTCGTGTCAAAAACAGGAAACAGATTGAAAAAGGTCTACAGTCAACCTGATTTATCCCACAATTCAGCAGCCAATTTGACTAGTACTTTCCCGCCTGTGTTCACAAAATCAACTTGGTTGGTAAACATTAATCGTGAGGTTACATTGGTCTTACATTTGTCGTATTCTTACCTGACCTTGCATGTCATCACTCTGCTCCAACTTAAAAGGATTCTCTAACCTATGCTGCTGTAC
The DNA here is from genome assembly GCF_963921795.1 of Nannobrachium achirus. Classification (NCBI taxonomy): domain Eukaryota; kingdom Metazoa; phylum Chordata; class Actinopteri; order Myctophiformes; family Myctophidae; genus Nannobrachium; species Nannobrachium achirus. Next base: position 57,772,142 of record NC_137813.1, read on the forward strand.
ATAGCTGTCTCTTTCTCCTACTCTGTGTCCTTTAGTCTTTCTTATGGCGGCTCCCTCTTGTCTCTTCTCCATGCTCTAATCTTTTACTCTCTTCCTCTTCATGTCTCTCAACTACTTTGTACAAAGAAAGACAATACAACGTTTTTCTTTTTTTTTTGCACTGCATTTTCAACATTCCTCCACAATTATACTTGCAATAGCTTGGTGCATTTCTGACAGACAGAAGCGTTGTCAATTTAACAAGATGACCACATTTTGAATTAACCAATTAATATTCAGCTATGACGTAGGTCAGTTTTGGGAAGCCTCTTTGTTTCCCCCTCACACTGCCAACTGTGCAGCTTTAGCCGTCACATTCTTTGCAGAGTCTGCCTCATGCCGCACTCTCAGCCTTGTAGTGAGAGGGGGGGAGAGAGTGCACAGATGGCAGTCTGTCTGATACAGAGCTTCCAGTCAGTCCTCCTGCATTCACGTTGACCAATTACATAATTAATAAACGTCACTGTGTGCGATAATATCCTACATTACAAGAGCTATATTTGTGAGCATCAATTAAATGGGTGGTAATAGCATGAGCCTGATGGGTTTCTTACCTCACAGACACATTATTTACTGTATTTAATGTTACATTTTGTAATGTTAGATTTGATTTAATAGCTACAGTGTGTGGATCATCTGTGTGTCTTCCAAATAAAAAAAAGAATACAATCAAGAAGAATCCTTTACAAAAGAGAACAAACGGATAAAAGGACAGCTGTTTGACTCACGGATGTCTCTGAAGTGGATGATCAATCTGGCCACCAGGGACAAGTATTCTTCCTGAAAGGAGAGAGAGAGTAATTACACCAGAAAACACACACAAAAAAAGTATCACGTTATATGATAGTATATTATTATTTCTTTCTTTTTTGTTATATATATATATATATGTATTGCGACCGTCAGGTCGCATTTACTACCAAAACCTCCACCGGCTGTCCGTCCGTCCGTCACACGTCACACTTTTGCCCTGCTCATATCTCCGCAACCGTTGCCCTGATCCATGCCAAATTTTGCACACACACACACACACACACACACACACACACTCCTTGCCTGCCAAACTACTACCTCCACCCATCAATTCTCACATGCCCGTCTTCTAGCGCCACCATGAGGCCCATTCTTGCTAAACACATTTTTGGACACTGCTCCTACAATTTTTGCCCTAAAATCACGCGAATCGGTACACAGTATGTCTACACTCTAGGGATGTGAATCTCGACCACTGACGCGATATGCACCTCGATACACTGCCAGCGATACGATATAATTGCGATACATTAAAATCCTGCCGATACGATACATCACGATCCACCCCTGTTCCCGACACGATGCGATACGATTCACGATTCACCACGATTCAAGCCCAAATCCCAAAATGTACAAAACATAGCGACTAAAAATGTATGAAATTTAAATTCAAGGCAATTTATTGTTTCACTGTAGTACTAGGCTCTGTCTAAGTAACAACCCAACATATAGTATTCTGGGAGAACACAAAGCTGCTGGCTATTGTAGAATTGTTTGATAACTAATGATATAGAAGGCCTATGTCATTATTGTCTCCACCAGCCGAAGGCTGAGGGAGAGTATGTTTTCCCCTCCGTCCGTGTGTGCGTCCGTCCGTGTGTGCGTCCGTCCGTGCGTGCGTCCGTGCGTCCTCGCAGTTTGTGAGCACCTAATCTCAGTCGCCGTTGGCCCGGACGCTGCCAAAGTGAGCACACACACTCCCTGGATGCCAATCTAGAACCTCTGCCCTAAATTTTTCAAATGGGCCTTTTCTAGCGCCACCTAGTGGCCGATGTTCGCAAAACACATTTTGGTGCACTACTCTTACAGATTTTGGCCAAAAATCCTACAAATCGGTAGGCAGTATCTCCACAGTCATGTGATCGACACGGATCTGTCCGATTTTGCATATTCCATCCTGATTGGCTAAGATTGGCTTCCAAAGTTTGTAGGATTGAGCCGTTTGGAACAAAATGCCTCAAATCCCAAACGCAAAGTGCAATCATCATGAAATCGCGCACACACGTTCCCACTAGGTCGAAGAAGAAATGCCACTTAAAATTTTTGAAATCAGCCTCATGGTGGCGCTATAACAGGCCGATTTGTGGTTTTACCTATAACTCCACCGATCAGTTTCAAACTTTGCAAGCGCACTCCCTAGAAGCTAACGATAAACCTTTGCCCTGCATTTTTCACATAAGCCTTTTATAGCGCCACCTTTGGGCCGACTTATGTAAAACACATTTTTGGATATTACTCCTTGAGATTTTATCCAAAAATCACGCAAATCGGTACACAGTATCTCTATAGTCATGTGATCAAGTCCGATCCGTCTGATATTTCATATGCCATCCTGATTGGCTAATATTAGCTTCCAAAGTTTGCAGGATTGCACCACCAGGACGCACAGCCTGGTGGAGACCTGTGCTCGGAAGAGCACTGCTTCTAGTTAGTATATGTCTTCAACTGGGGGTCAGGGACCCCAATCCAGGGTTATTACAGGGGGCCTGCCAAATATTTGTGTGATACAGTAGGCTATGATGCCTAGCCTACAGCGAGGGTCCCTGCTTGATCTCTGTCTGAGCTAAGGGGTCCTTGACCTGAAAAACAATAAAGTCCCTCCCTGGTTTGTATTATTATATAATATAATATATATTATATTATATTATATTTTATCCAGGATTATGCATTTTTTATTGCCAAAATGTTTTAAAACAGACCTACAAGCTCACTGCGCGTCGCATCCACGACGCATTGTGAGCTTGAGGGTCTGCTATTTTAGGTGCGACACCCTTGTACTGCGATGTATAAATTAGGCTTCTTTCCCAGAGCAGAACTAGCAGCAGAGAAAGTGAGAGAGTTGCTTGCATCAAACAGGAAAGTTGCAGAACAGTGACAAATACTTTGTTAAACGCAAGCAGTAGTCCTACAACACCCAGCAACATTGTTGTTGTGTGTGTGCGTGCAGTTAATATCAATCAATTGTCCGTCGGAGAATCGCTAAGAAACGGCTGTTGATTATATCACTCAGCCTGTGCCACTCTGTGACAACAATCAGCGCAGCGGACTTGGATGTTATAAAGCTAAGTAGGCTACTGTACTACTAATCTTGCATCTTTTTAACCCGTGGGGCTGCTAGTTCGTCTGTGTTGATTCACTCGCATTTCGCTGCACTGTCTGTCTCCCAGACTCTCCCTGGTTGCCTGCATGCAGAGCGCAGATGTTGTCCGAGTGGCAGCTCGCGTTAAAGACTGGCTTTTGGGGAGGGGGCTGAACGGCTGATGATGGTGCATTCAAGGCGCCTCGGAAACACAGGATAGAATGAAATACTATATGGAAGAACCGATACAATCGCGGAATTTACCGATCCAGTCACTCACGGTACGATCCATCACGATTTCAGCCGTCTATTGTACCGGTACACACTGAATGAACCGATTCACTCGTATCGCGGACGTTTGTATCGCGATTACGATCCGTACCGGTATATCTTCGCATCCCTACTACACTCATCTCTTCAACATCGATCTGTCCCCTTTAGCGCCACCTTGAGGCCGAATTCTTATAACACTTTTCTGGACACTACTCTTAAACTATACATTGTTCACACAACTAGGAACCAATGCCAGTTACAGCCCTCTTTGTGTATACATGTGACCTGACGGTCGCTTATCTCCCGATTAGGGAGTCTTACTGGTATGATATAAATATCTTGGACATGTCCTCCTCTCAGAGGATCTCAGGGATGACGGTGAAATCCAACGACAGTGTCGCAAAATATTTGCTCAGGCCAATATGCTTTTACAGACATTTTCTATGTGTTCTGTAAATGTAAAATGTTCAGAGCATAATGTCACCCCCCTGTATACAAGCAGCTCATCTATGGTCCTATTACTAGAGTACATGAAAAGCAAGCAAAGGCTTAATAGTGTGGCATAAAACGATGGCATGATGAGGTTACTTCTTTGTGTTCCTAGGTGGCATAGTGCCAGTCAGTTGTTCACTTATGATGGTGTGCCCACGTGTGAGGCACTGTTAAGGCAACTCATGTATAATTGTATGCATAACCTGGAAGTGTTACTGGAACAACAGCATGGCGCTAACAAACGCATATAAAGAGCTGTTACTGGGTCACGTCCAGAATGCGCAAGCACTGGCTCAGCAGCCGGCTGCTGATTAGGTAGGCTTGCACTATAGTACTTTTATTGCATTATTGTACTTTTTGTATTTATTTCATGTATGTCTCTTATGTTATCGTACGTTACATGCTATGGACTTCTCTCTGAAACGGGGGCCCCAGGGGTCCATGAGGGGGTACTACTACTACATTAGCATATTTTTTTTGGAAAATGTTCAATGTGTTTCTGAATTTCTTAACGCTAATCTTCTCTTCCAGGGGGTCCATGGCACAAAAAAACATTTTCAGGTTGGGGGGGATCCGTCTCCAAATACATATAAATTTTGGATAGGTCTTTCCAATCAAACTGGAGAAATATCACTTTTTTTTTCTTTTCCTGTGTGTGCCATTATTGTATTGTGGCTAATTAAAACTGTGGAATGTCAGGGGGTTGCCCTATTCAGCAGAATTAGTTGCTGCGATTAATGTTAAAGTGTCAAAGTAAATATGCATCGCAAGATGAATTGGAGATAGAAGAGGTGTGCAATACAAGAGCGGATGTGGCTAGCAAGCTTAACCACATAAATCCTGTCGTCCCAATTTTGGGCATGTCATTAGAAATGAACGTTCAACATTTAACATTCAAGGCAAATCTACATGCTTGTGACTCATTGTGAGCTTGTAGACTTGTTTTGTTCACTTGACGCATTAGCAACAAAAGGGAATCAACAGCACTGTTGAGTTTCCCTCGAGACATTTTCCTGTTGTAAGCTTGAATAGGGCTGAAGTGTTTGAATCCACTATAATCAGTCATTGCCACATTCCCGAAGATATCTAGCAGTGTGGAGAGACTTTTCTACGACAACAGCATCTGAATCATTAACACCACTATTAGATTTCACTGATCACAGTCTTTACTGTCACTTTGATTTACTGTCACTGGTGGAAACTATGGCTGCAATAATGAAATCAAAATCTTTGTCATAGTTTTTAACTCATGTTGCCAGCTAACTTGCCCTGGTCTCCTCACCAGTCCAGCACACAAGGATTAATAACCACAGAAATGTAGCCTACATCCACATCTGTCAGGCTCACAGGAATAATACAATAGATTCAAAGGGAAATACTGTACAGTATGTGACCAAATATGACACCACAAGAAGCATAATGAGCAAAGACGGTATTAGAACAATGTATAACATTCTATTTTTCAATGAACAATTATCATCATCAACACTGTCTATATTTGTGGTTCATAATTTTAATTGCAATATTCAGTCAAATAAATCTCTATTACCATTTTAGTTATAACCATGTAGCCCTATTGGAAAGTGGCAGATGCAAATCATTGCCATATACAACTCCGAGATAGACCCACCTCCACCACAAGCCATCTTTCCTGCTATACTATCGACCAAATCGATTATGGACTTAAAGGAGTGGTTCATCCCCAAAATGACTTTTTTCTTATTGATTACTCATGCCATGGAGACTCGAGTTCAATAATATTTTTTGGGTTTTGTCAATTGTCACATTCAATCTTAAGACAATAATTCGATTACAATACATTTAACCCCATTTATTCCGGATGGGGACCCAAATGCATTTAGGTCCCCATCCAGAATCAATGGGGGTACATTTGCTATAATCAAACTTTTGTCTTAGGAATGCGACAAATACAAAAACATACTATTGAACTCATGTCTTCATGGCGAGAGTAATCAATAGGTAAATGATTTTAGAGGTGAACTACTCCTTTTAAGCCACTCAATGTGTGACACATACTGTACTTAAAATAGATCAGACAGCTACAGCTTGTAGATAGTCTATTTAACATGCCCAAGACAGGGATGCTAGATTTAAAGCGTTTAATCATGGTAGCACTGATGGTGCGGGTGGGTTGACTACTAGTTACTCACTCTTGATTTGGCTTTGACATAAACGTGGTTCTCCATGTCGTTGCTGGTTTTAGTGTGTGGGGTACCAGCCTTCCTCATCGCCTCTTCACTGGAAAGAGAGACACAGTCAGATGAGTAGGCAGCAGACAAACCGTTACTGAGAGTGATTCATATGTACCAAATAACTGTGATTCACACCCATACCGATATCTTAGCCTTGGATCAAGACTATCACAGATCGTGGTTTTCAACGTTTTTTTCATATCAAGGTCCATTATTTATTCAGAATTTGAGCCACGGACCACCATTTGATGAACTTTAGCCTCTCAGACCCCAAATATAGAATATTTTGTTACCGTTGGATAAGATGTTGTCCACAATTCCATCGATGTTACCATAGGAGAGATAAAAGGCCAAAATCTATCAAAATAACAATTCTTCATTATCCAATTGTGTAGACTAGAAATTAAGTAATGCAGATGTTTAACAATAATTTAACTCTCGAGTTAAAGATCTATAACTCTTCCATCATTTAGCTGGGGACACACTGGAACCCCCTCAAGGACCACTGGTGGTCCCCGGACCACTGGTTGGAAACCACTGATGTATAGTATCGAGCCTGACTTTTACTTAGACATGCAGATGTCAAACATGATAGAATAACATTGATCTATGATAGTCTTGATCCAGATCGTGTACCGTTATGCCCACATATACAGTACATACACCCAATACACTTGGCCTAAACAGATATTAGCATAAATCCAATATACTTTTCAGAAGAACGTCTATACTAATAATACGTAACCACCAACCACATCTGGAAAGAGAATGGTAATTATAAAGACTGTTTGGACGCATGTTTTTAAATAAAGCGTCAGGATCACTCTATGTGGACAAAACTGCCATTTTAATAAATATTTTGACCATGAGCATTGATGACGTCACACGAGTCACTGACCAACGAGGTTAGCTCGCAGGCTAACCGTAGCATGCTAACGTTAGCCCCAGCACAGTGGCTGCTGCGACAAATCAGACGATCATCATCGTTTTTATTTTACATGCAATTAACAGAAAGGTCTGGAGGCCTCATCAGTTATTTAGCGGATCGTTTCCTGCACTGAAACACACACAACAACCACAGCAGATGAGTTTAGCTTGGGGAGAAGAAAAAAAGGAAAAAAGAAAGCCTTAAAAATCTACGGAAACAACGCATGTAGAAAAGAAAGAAGAGAAACATAATCTCACATTTGTGTAACAACTTTTTGTCGAAACTGCGGGCTCCGCCAGTCGCTGTCTGGTCCGGGTACCTCCATGGCGGATTGTTTATTTATTTGAACTTAAAACAAGTGGTAGGTTGTGTGTAGTTGCTGCTGGAGGCTGGATGATGTGTTGTTATGGACCCTACACAGCTCTGACAAGTCAAGCAAACACGCCTATGTGAAGTGAGCTGCATTAGCGTTAGCTGCAATAAGACTTCCGGTGCCTATCTCTTCAGAATAAGAGTACCCCTGAGGCAATTGAAAAATGTTGAAAAACTAGTAATTGTCCCATGATTGCGACCGTAGGTCGCATTTACTACCAAAACCTCCACGTCAGTGAGTCCGTCACACTTTTGCCCTGCTCACATCTCCACAACCGTTGCCCCCATCCATGCCAACTTTTGCACACACACTCCTTACCTGCCAAACTACTACCTCCAAGGACCCCCGGAGCTCCAGGGACCCCCAGGTCCCTGGGGGACCCCCAGATGTAAAAAATGACCAAATGTGCAAAAATGACGGCTCTTTGCGTCGGCACTTTGAACACACACACACGTTCGGGGAGACCTCCTCTATCACTCCACACTCTCCGCTAAGCAGGAGAGGTGTAAAATCAATTTCTGTTGGCTTTCCAGTGCAGCCACTCGCCTACCAACTCACTCTTCTTGAGGGCGGATGGGAAACCTATTCCATCATGGATTACCTCCGCCTATAGGCGAGGCAAGGCAAGACAAGACAAGATAAGACAAGACAAGACAAGACAATTAGACACATTTATTCGTTGTACATTATAGCTGGACAGTGCAAAATGACCCCCCCCCCCCCCTCTCTCTCTCTCTCTCTCTCTCTCTCTCTCTCTCTCTCTCTCTCTCTCTCTCTCTCTCAATTTCCCAATTTATTGATGTCTCTATGAGAGCTGCTGTAAAATAAATATTCATAGATTCTGTCTATGAACCCTCAGTCTCTTAGAACCTACAGTATAATAGAATAGTGGTGACTTTTGTGTCTATGGCTGCCTGGATTCAGGATTATGTTCTATTCTAGAAAGAATGCAATTCTGCGAAATTGCGAGTGTGGTTGCCTGTTTATTGTCGGATAGCCAAATTGTCATGTGAAGCCCTGTCAGGCAACCACACTAATCATTTGAGGCGTGACCTATTTATGTATGTAACTTTGTACATAACCTTATACTGCTGTGCTGCCTCTGGGCAACTGATTTTCCCCTTTGGGATAATAAAGGTATCTATCTAGTACGAATGCCCCCCGAGTGCCTTCCTAGGAAGGTCCTCGATGCACGTCCCACTGGGAGGAGACCCCGTGGCAGACCAAAGACCAGATGGAAGGATTATATCTCCAAACTGGCTTGGGAACGCCTCGGTATACTCCTGAGGGAGTGGAGGAAGTTGCTCGGGATAAGAAAGTCTCAGTTGGAACTGTTACCCCCGCCACCCGATTCCGGATAATCGGTTGAAGATGGATGGATGGATGTAACACACCACTACTGCACGTTTGTGCGTGCGTGTGTGTGACTCTTTTTTTATTCAACTTCTGTTTATATCTGGGTGTTATTGTAATGATGACAAAATGTGTTTATGTTGATAATAAATACAATTACCACCTCTTTAGACCGCCTGCGGACTAAAGGCCTTCTGTTGCTCAGTTACTATGCAGTGACAGATGTGATATAGCTATTTAAACAGTTCTGTCACATGCTGCTATAAGTGTAAGGTGGCAGAAATAACATTGTATCTGTAGTAAATATGGCAGCACTTTTTATTTGATTCTATACAGAGCACAATGGTGAATTCATGATAAAAATATGATATCGAATGACACCTTTCATCATGAAGTAGGCCTTCTACTGTGATACAGTTGATTGAATGTTTAAACGTTTAGTTTACTTTAGCTTGATCACAAATAAGTTATCTGTCCAAACTGTTCCAACAGTTTTCATCTGTCATGTCATTGGTAGTCAGATCAAATCCACCACCATGCTGCATAAACTGAAGTGTGTTTACTGGGGTCATACAACCTTCTAGTTATAGCAAAATTGATAGCAAAACAAGATATAGTTTATGGTATTGCGTCACAAAGTATCTCTGCGAAGAGGTATGTGAGTATGATGTTAATTTAACATAGTTTAACATGTTTTAGAAGAAAGACAATGGAGGAAACATTGTTCTCGGACTGTGGAAGGGTGATGCTTTGATCGCATCACTTAAAAACTAGATTGCTGTTTCCATCTCAGATATATTAATGACGAAAAGGCACATGTGTGCTAACTGGTCAGCTCTTTGTTGCATTAAATAATACACGACGCAGTTAGTTATCTCTTGTTTTAATCGAGGAGAAAACACAAAAGGCACATTAAGCCACCTATAGGCAAGAGGGGCTGTGTGTGTTGTCTCTACATGGTTCTCATGTGGTGTTTAAGTCCAGCCCCTTCAGAGCGTCAAGCACCAGTCTGTCAGACTTTACTTTAGGAAAGGACGGATAAACTACTGAGAAGAGAACAATGGCAGAAGTCGCACCAGCTCCAGCCCCGGCCAAGGCCGCCAAGAAGAAAGCAGCCCCCCGACCCAAGAAGACCGGCCCCAGCGTCGCTGAGCTGGTCGTCAAGGCCGTCTCCGCCTCAAAGGAGCGGAGCGGTGTTTCTCTGGCTGCCGTCAAGAAAGCTCTAGCTGCCGGCGGCTACGATGTGGAGAAGAACAAGGCCCGCGTCAAGATCGCCGTCAAGAGCCTGGACGCTAAAGGCACCCTGGTCCAGCTCAAAGGCACCGGCGCGTCTGGCTCTTTCAAGATGAACAAGAAGGCAGAGGCGGTGAAGGCGAAGAAGCCCGCTGCAAAGAAGGCAGTTAAAGCAAAGAAGCCCGCTGCCGCCAAGAAACCCGCAGCGGCTAAGAAGCCCAAGAAGGCGGCAGTAAAGAAGCCCGCAGCCGCCAAGAAATCACCCAAGAAAGCCAAGAAGCCCGCCGCCAAGAAAGTAGCAGCTAAAAGCCCCAAGAAGGCCGCCAAGAGCCCCAAGAAAGTGTCTAAGAAGCCCGCAGCAGCCAAGAAGGCTCCAGCCAAGAATGTTGCCAAACCCAAGGCAGCAAAGAAGGCAGCCCCCAAAAAAGAAGGAAACAATTTGTTCCATCTCTACCCACAAAAAAGGCTCTTTTAAGAGCCAACCACTTCATTTTATAAGAGTATCCTCACTTTTTATATGCCATGGTCATATGTGAGCACTGGAATAGTCTGCTTAATAGGCATGTGTGTTAATGGTCTAATGCCACTCACAAATAATTAATTAATGCCACTCACAAATAATTAATTACACTAACAGTCTAGACATAAATGTATTTATGATAAAGGTAACATCAACACATAAGCACAGCCTAACTTTGTCCTACGTTTTGAATGCGGCCATTTCTCTCACTTTAGCTATAGAGCTTGCAAACCCACCCACCTCCCCTATGACCTAATTTTGTTAATCCATAAATCACTATTAGATTCGCCGTTGTCCTGACTAGTATGTGTTGGTTCAAATTCAACATTGATATTGAATAGTAGCCTACTACTATTGTTATTGTTCAGAATCATATAAATTATTATTCATAGTAACCCTGGTCCACCTCAAATAAGCGAGACAAGAATTCCGTATTAATACTTATTGATGAGATAACTGTATTTAGGTTATGTCTGTGACAATACAAACGTTTGAACTTGAGAGTCGAAAGAAATGCAATGGCCCAGAGGGTGTTTTAGGCATGTATTCAGTAACACCAAATGTACATTGACAAGAATATGAATGGGGGGATACGATTAAAAAATGTACAATTATTATGATATAGAGGACTTGACTAGCAATACCGGTATTACTAATAAACTAGGGGGTGATTTGACCAAAATGAACAAGAGGGGAGGTGCGTGTGTGTGTGTGTGTGGGGTGGGGGAGGGGGTACGCAGTCTGCCTGTCCTCCCTTACGTCCTCAGAACACAGATCAAAGGCATGGCGTAGAGCTCTGGAATCATTCACTTCTACATCTTCGACTGAACTGAAACAGCAAAATGAGTGGGCGTGAACATAGTCTAATGAATATACACAAGAAGGATTTGGAAAATAAACATGTTGGTCCAATTCTAAATGACAATGGTCAATTAATTGAGGATGAAAAAATAAAAAGGGAAAAGGCGGAAAGGGACTGGGGAAAGGAGCAAGTAGTAACTGCTGCAACCTGCGGGAAGGCGTCTGCGAGACCTGGGTCTGCAAACAGGTCTGCAGTGCAGACCTGTTTGCAGACCCAGCACTGCAGACCCAGGTCAACCTCTCTACTGCTCCCAGTGGCAGCCTTAGCTCCAGGCGGAGCCGCTCGATTGTCCACGACATTGCAAGCGGCGCGAAGGCCAGCGGACCTTGGTCCTGCTCTTCGCCCCCGAGCGCCGCAGGCGCGAGTGGCCGCGAAGAGCGGGCCAGGGCCGCGCGGCCGGCGGAGCGCCGCGCGAGTTACGAAGCCGTGGTGAATGCAATCGTTCTATTTATGCCCAGGCCGTAAGGCCTGGGCAAGCCCACGATAAACGCCCTGTCCAAGTGACTACAATGTCTGCACAGTCACCGAAGCACTAGGGGGCAGTCAAGTAGTATGGGGTCTGCAAACCCGTGTCTTCAGACCCACGTCTGCAGACATGCTGCATGCAGACTTCCCGCAGGCTGCAGCGGTTAGCTTCTCGAAAGGAGGCGCCAAGCGTCATCGCAAGGTTCTTCGTGATAACATCCAGGGAATCACCAAGCCCGCTATCCGCCGTCTGGCTCGCCGTGGCGGTGTGAAGCGTATCTCCGGTCTGATCTACGAGGAGACCCGCGGTGTCCTCAAGGTGTTCCTGGAGAACGTGATCCGTGATGCCGTCACCTACACCGAGCACGCCAAGAGAAAGACCGTGACTGCCATGGATGTTGTCTATGCTCTGAAGAGACAGGGACGCACTCTGTACGGCTTCGGAGGTTAATAATGCTGACTTGATCTACCAACAAACAACCCAAAGGCTCTTTTAAGAGCCACCCACACGTTATGTAACGAGTTCATTCCCACTTGTGAATAACTACAGCTTTAAAACTGTACATGTGAATATATATGACTACGATAAGTTAATAATCCCAATTACAAAACGTGAATATGCTGTGCTGCTAAAGACACACCATGTTGTAATCCGACACGCACGACCAAGCAGAAACGTCGTCTATTTCCACATTTGCCCAAAATAAACCTTGCTTTGCTTCATAAATCCATTTTAAGCAGCACGGGACTTAAGGTGGAGCCTCGCACGCAATCCTTGACAAGCGCTTATTGTGACTGCCATTATTAGTGTATGAACATGTAGAGGTGGGAAAACACACCGAGTTCATTATCTTACTTTGAAATAGTCAGAATACAGAGTTTACCTTGTCCAAACTGAAGTTAACTGGAGTGATGGAACTAAATCGAAGCTGCTTTCATTGTCTTGAAGTAATGAACGGGCTAGGGTTCAGGAATGGAGAAAAATAAAGTAACACCCGGTTCTCTATTTTGTTTTTCTAAGCCCAGAAGAGAGTCACATTTACACATTATCACATTTACACATTATAATACTTAATTAACTATTTCTTATAATGCCATTGTCTCAATGAATGGACAGACTGAAATAGTCTATACCTTGTGTTAGTCACGAAAGCACTGTTTCCTTTGGGGACCTTCATGGACAGTGTCTTTGTGTGTGTGTGTGTGTGTGTGTGTGTGTGTGTGTGTGTGTGTGTGTGTGCACTTTATTTTACTTCAAAAACAATACAATATTGATGTGCAAACTTACTTGACGACGAGCCTCATGGTTTGGACGATGCACATCTCTAAGTCCTGTCTAACATCACAATAATAAATACAAAACATACTGTTAAGGGCAAGGTAAGTACAGTTGGATATGAGCTCCCATACTCTGCCGTTCTCTGGTCGTTAACATGCATATAGTATATAGATATGACATAAGGAATTATAGTCTTAAAATTGAAAGAGTGGGTGGCTCTTAAAAGAGCCTTTGTTGGGTGGGTGGCTCTTACAAGAGCCTTTTGAGGGGTTGAGAAATCTTCTCAAATCATATACCAGTAGGTGTTTGCCCAGTTGGTTATCATGGCACCGCGACCTGTCTCTGCTGCTCCGCTGCTTGTTCTTTGCGCTGTTCTTTAGCCTTGTTGCTGTACGACTTGGGGCACTGGAAATACGAGTGCCCGAGCTCTCCACACAGGCTGCATACTGCGCTGTTCTGGCAGTCCTTCGCCTTGTGTCCTAAGCCCGAACACTTCCAGCACTTGACCTCCTTGCACTCCCGGACCTGGTGCTCCGTACTGCTACACACGAAGCACCTGGTCTCCTGGCCCGGGTAGAACACACGGCCGTTGTACGGACCCAGTGAAATAGAGCTGGGCAAGCACATCCGTTTGCCGTTGGTGTCGAGCTTGATCTCCACCTTGTACTTTCGTACTCCATACCAAATCCCGAAGGAATCCACCGGCTTGTACGGTTTCTCTAGCAGGTTGCAGTAGCGCTTCAAGTATAGCTCCACGTCGTGGTCTGAGACCCGTCCGGTCCAAAACTTAACCACCACGTTCACCACACTGATGCTAACAGAAGATTCTATGGACCAGTACTTCCATTTCTCCTCGTCGACCTCAAAAGCGTACTGTTCAAGAAAGCGACGCAGCGTCGTCTCTTGAAAAAAACACAACTCGAACTCACGCCGGTTCGGCAAAGCGATAAAAGAGTAGATATCCTTTGCACTGACAAGCTTGCTCTTAAACAAAAGCTCTTTTCCCACAAACTCCCGTGTGGGGAGGTCTGCCTCGCCCGTATACTTTAAACGAGCCCAGTTGTGGACAAAACGGGACGCAAACGTAGTAGACATTATTTATTACTACATTATAACGCCGGTCTTGCCTCTTCCGCTCATCGCCTGTCTTCCCTCGTCCTGACATCGTGTAGTTACTAGTTAGTTTTCTGGAGTAGTAGCTCGGAGAAATGTGCTGGTTGAGAGGCGCGCAAGACATTTTATAGCTTCAACTAAAGAAAGAAAAGCAGACTCTGTGTGCGCCCCACCAATCACAAAAAAGGATGAGAGCGCGGTTGAGCTCCCCTCCAATCAGCATCATCGTCCTCCCTATGGCTCCTCCCAGAGCCCTGCCCCCTGTCATCCCCAAAGAAGGAGGTTCCTCTGAGTCTGAGGACGTAAGGGAGGACAGGCAGATCAGCAGCCCCCCCCCCCCCCCCACACACACACACACACACAAACACAATTCAATCCCATGTTCGATATGATATGAGTCTTTCTCTTTGTTTTATTTATTTTCTTATACTATCTAAATTTTATTGAGGAAAAAAACAGTGCTATTTGTTTATACCCTGTATAAAATGACAATGCAACATAAAGTAGCTCTGTTTATACCCTCTCCAGCGGTATATATGTTCCCCATTTTCATCTGTTTTTATTTTATTTTTGACACTTGCTTTGGCAATATAAAGTAAACGTATGTTTTCTCATGCCAATAAAGCTCATTTGAATTGAATTGATGTATATCCAATCCCTATGCTATTATGTGTAATGGTACTTACTATTCATGTCGTTTTCATGTTGAACCAAAAGGTCACATAACACAATATCTAACATGGGTGGTGGGTGGCTTTGTAAGCATGTAAGGAAAAGATGATTTGGATTAGAACACAGGCCAGCTACGATGTTTAACGTTTAACCTTGTAATACATTAAATGTATTTTAGCAGGGGCCCCATTTGTGTCATCTCGCATGTGACCGTGGTCACATAAGTATAATTGAGGATACTCTTATAAAATAGGTGGTTGGCCCACACACAACGGCCCAAGTGCATGCCACCTAAGCTGTGGCCAAAACATTTTGGAAATGACCGGCCCTTAAAAGGACCCTTTAGTTCGGAGGAAACTCTTTAGTGAAAATGTAAAGGCTTTTAAAAAAAACTTTTTTTTTTCTTTATTCAAACATAACAACATCATAACATACAGATTATTCGCCTTCAAGCATCGGCACCAGATGCTTGACTTGGCGCCCAGATTCTCTGCCATCAACGAAGGTGTAGATGACGCCACTGATGTTCACACCAACATCGACATCAGAGACCATCACAACATCGTAAGTCTTCGCCCCGTCTTCATCGTACTTCGCCTTCCATTTGGTCAGTTCGGCTTCCTCCATCGGAGAGAGCTTCCTTACGGTTGCGCCAGCGGTCTTACGGCGCTTCTTTCTGGGCGTGTAGGTCTCCCCCTTCATAGACACGTACGGCCCCTTACGAAGAAGCTGGCATTCTTTCTCCCGCGCCTCGCTCAGCATTTTGATTTCTGCCTTAGTAACATTGTAAAGACCACGGCTAAATGCAACTTTGTTGTGCAACTTTTCCAACTTCTTGGAGAGCCTCAAAGTGTAGTCGTCAATGGGAGCCCCCTGCACAGTAAGAAAAAAATATTAATATACACGTAATCACACGATAGAAATGAGTTACCAGTGCGAAGCGATCACCTTGATCCTCTTGTATCGCCGCGCTGAGCCGCCGCTCTTCTCCGAGTCACCGCCGGCTACGGAGACGAACTTGCCGGCCATCATGCCGTCCACGTAGCCACGATTGTAGTCGTCAGTCTCACCCGGGAACAGCTTCTGGGGGTCGGCCTCCACTTCGCTGACATTTTCGGGGGAAACATTCCCCGATAATCCCTCTCCCAGCTCCTCGTTGCTTGAGGAGGGGAAGTCGTAGGAGACGCCATCGCTTTGCTCGTGCCGGCGGGCGCGGTCTCGCTGTTCAGCTTCGAGCACCAGCTTCCTAAACCTGATCGTTGCTGGAGAGAGGCGGCCAGCTTGCTCTTCCTCATCGCTCGGCTCCATGTCCATGTCTCTTGTAGGAAGTACAGATTCGAATGGGACACGGTTGGCGAATGCGTCAGTATTTATCTCTGACATGAGGACGTAAGGGAGGACAGGTGGAATAGGCACCTCCCTCCTTGTTTCAGAAGCAAACAATCATGGGCTGGGAGTTGCCATATCATTTGTGCATGTAGGGAATGAACAGGGTAGTTTTTTTAGCAGCTACTTTTTTAGCAGCAGGCTTCTTAGCTTTCTTGGGTGATTTCGTGGATGCGGGCTTCTTTGATGCCGCCTCCCTGGGCTTCTTAGCAGCGGCTAGTTTCTTGGCGGCAGCGGGCTTCTTTGCTTTCACTACTTTCTTTGTGGCAGGCTTCTTCGCCTTCACCGCTTCTGCCTTCTTGTTCATCTTGAAAGAGCCAGACGCACCGGTGCTAGTTAGTTTTCTGGAGTAGTAGCTCGGAGAAATGTGCTGGTTGAGAGGCGCGCGAGACATTTTATAGCTTCAACTAAAGAAAGAAAAGCAGACTCTGTGTGCGCCCCACCAATCACAAAAAAGGATGAGAGCGCGGTTGAGCTCCCCTCCAATCAGCATCATCGTCCTCCCTATGGCTCCTCCCAGAGCCCTGCCCCCTGTCATCCCCAAAGAAGGAGGTTCCTCTGAGTCTGAGGACGTAAGGGAGGACAGGCAGATCAGCAGCCCCCCCCCCCCCCCCCCCCCCCCCCCACACACACACACACAAACACAATTCAATCCCATGTTCGATATGATATGAGTCTTTCTCTTTGTTTTATTTATTTTCTTATACTATCTAAATTTTATTGAGGAAAAAAACAGTGCTATTTGTTTATACCCTGTATAAAATGACAATGCAACATAAAGTAGCTCTGTTTATACCCTCTCCAGCGGTATATATGTTCCCCATTTTCATCTGTTTTTATTTTATTTTTGACACTTGCTTTGGCAATATAAACGTATGTTTTCTCATGCCAATAAAGCTCATTTGAATTGAATTGATGTATATCCAATCCCTATGCTATTATGTGTAATGGTACTTACTATTCATGTCGTTTTCATGTTGAACCAAAAGGTCACATAACACAATATCTAACATGGGTGGTGGGTGGCTTTGTAAGCATGTAAGGAAAAGATGATTTGGATTAGAACACAGGCCAGCTACGATGTTTAACGTTTAACCTTGTAATACATTAAATGTATTTTAGCAGGGGCCCCATTTGTGTCATCTCGCATGTGACCGTGGTCACATAAGTATAATTGAGGATACTCTTATAAAATAGGTGGTTGGCCCACACACAACGGCCCAAGTGCATGCCACCTAAGCTGTGGCCAAAACATTTTGGAAATGACCGGCCCTTAAAAGGACCCTTTAGTTCGGAGGAAACTCTTTAGTGAAAATGTAAAGGCTTTTAAAAAAACCTTTTTTTTTTTCTTTATTCAAACATAACAACATCATAACATACAGATTATTCGCCTTCAAGCATCGGCACCAGATGCTTGACTTGGCGCCCAGATTCTCTGCCATCAACGAAGGTGTAGATGACGCCACTGATGTTCACACCAACATCGACATCAGAGACCATCACAACATCGTAAGTCTTCGCCCCGTCTTCATCGTACTTCGCCTTCCATTTGGTCAGTTCGGCTTCCTCCATCGGAGAGAGCTTCCTTACGGTTGCGCCAGCGGTCTTACGGCGCTTCTTTCTGGGCGTGTAGGTCTCCCCCTTCATAGACACGTACGGCCCCTTACGAAGAAGCTGGCATTCTTTCTCCCGCGCCTCGCTCAGCATTTTGATTTCTGCCTTAGTAACATTGTAAAGACCACGGCTAAATGCAACTTTGTTGTGCAACTTTTCCAACTTCTTGGAGAGCCTCAAAGTGTAGTCGTCAATGGGAGCCCCCTGCACAGTAAGAAAAAAATATTAATATACACGTAATCACACGATAGAAATGAGTTACCAGTGCGAAGCGATCACCTTGATCCTCTTGTATCGCCGCGCTGAGCCGCCGCTCTTCTCCGGGTCACCGCCGGCTACGGAGACGAACTTGCCGGCCATCATGCCGTCCACGTAGCCACGATTGTAGTCGTCAGTCTCACCCGGGAACAGCTTCTGGGGGTCGGCCTCCACTTCGCTGACATTTTCGGGGGAAACATTCCCCGATAATCCCTCTCCCAGCTCCTCGTTGCTTGAGGAGGGGAAGTCGTAGGAGACGCCATCGCTTTGCTCGTGCCGGCGGGCGCGGTCTCGCTGTTCAGCTTCGAGCACCAGCTTCCTAAACCTGATCGTTGCTGGAGAGAGGCGGCCAGCTTGCTCTTCCTCATCGCTCGGCTCCATGTCCATGTCTCTTGTAGGAAGTACAGAGTCGAATGGGACACGGTTGGCGAATGCGTCAGTATTTATCTCTGACATGAGGACGTAAGGGAGGACAGGTGGAATAGGCACCTCCCTCCTTGTTTCAGAAGCAAACAATCATGGGCTGGGAGTTGCCATATCATTTGTGCATGTAGGGAATGAACAGGGTAGTTTTTTTAGCAGCTACTTTTTTAGCAGCAGGCTTCTTAGCTTTCTTGGGTGATTTCGTGGATGCGGGCTTCTTTGATGCCGCCTCCCTGGGCTTCTTAGCAGCGGCTAGTTTCTTGGCGGCAGCGGACTTCTTTGCTTTCACTACTTTCTTTGTGGCAGGCTTCTTCGCCTTCACCGCTTCTGCCTTCTTGTTCATCTTGAAAGAGCCAGACGCACCGGTGCTAGTTAGTTTTCTGGAGTAGTAGCTCGGAGAAATGTGCTGGTTGAGAGGCGCGCGAGACATTTTATAGCTTCAACTAAAGAAAGAAAAGCAGACTCTGTGTGCGCCCCACCAATCACAAAAAAGGATGAGAGCGCGGTTGAGCTCCCCTCCAATCAGCATCATCGTCCTCCCTATGGCTCCTCCCAGAGCCCTGCCCCCTGTCATCCCCAAAGAAGGAGGTTCCTCTGAGTCTGAGGACGTAAGGGAGGACAGGCAGATCAGCAGCCCCCCCCCCCCCCCCACACACACACACACACACACACAAACACAATTCAATCCCATGTTCGATATGATATGAGTCTTTCTCTTTGTTTTATTTATTTTCTTATACTATCTAAATTTTATTGAGGAAAAAAACAGTGCTATTTGTTTATACCCTGTATAAAATGACAATGCAACATAAAGTAGCTCTGTTTATACCCTCTCCAGCGGTATATATGTTCCCCATTTTCATCTGTTTTTATTTTATTTTTGACACTTGCTTTGGCAATATAAACGTATGTTTTCTCATGCCAATAAAGCTCATTTGAATTGAATTGATGTATATCCAATCCCTATGCTATTATGTGTAATGGTACTTACTATTCATGTCGTTTTCATGTTGAACCAAAAGGTCACATAACACAATATCTAACATGGGTGGTGGGTGGCTTTGTAAGCATGTAAGGAAAAGATGATTTGGATTAGAACACAGGCCAGCTACGATGTTTAACGTTTAACATTGTAATACATTAAATGTATTTTAGCAGGGGCCCCATTTGTGTCATCTCGCATGTGACCGTGGTCACATAAGTATAATTGAGGATACTCTTATAAAATAGGTGGTTGGCCCACACACAACGGCCCAAGTGCATGCCACCTAAGCTGTGGCCAAAACATTTTGGAAATGACCGGCCCTTAAAAGGACCCTTTAGTTCGGAGGAAACTCTTTAGTGAAAATGTAAAGGCTTTTAAAAAAACCTTTTTTTTTTCTTTATTCAAACATAACAACATCATAACATACAGATTATTCGCCTTCAAGCATCGGCACCAGATGCTTGACTTGGCGCCCAGATTCTCTGCCATCAACGAAGGTGTAGATGACGCCACTGATGTTCACACCAACATCGACATCAGAGACCATCACAACATCGTAAGTCTTCGCCCCGTCTTCATCGTACTTCGCCTTCCATTTGGTCAGTTCGGCTTCCTCCATCGGAGAGAGCTTCCTTACGGTTGCGCCAGCGGTCTTACGGCGCTTCTTTCTGGGCGTGTAGGTCTCCCCCTTCATAGACACGTACGGCCCCTTACGAAGAAGCTGGCATTCTTTCTCCCGCGCCTCGCTCAGCATTTTGATTTCTGCCTTAGTAACATTGTAAAGACCACGGCTAAATGCAACTTTGTTGTGCAACTTTTCCAACTTCTTGGAGAGCCTCAAAGTGTAGTCGTCAATGGGAGCCCCCTGCACAGTAAGAAAAAAATATTAATATACACGTAATCACACGATAGAAATGAGTTACCAGTGCGAAGCGATCACCTTGATCCTCTTGTATCGCCGCGCTGAGCCGCCGCTCTTCTCCGGGTCACCGCCGGCTACGGAGACGAACTTGCCGGCCATCATGCCGTCCACGTAGCCACGATTGTAGTCGTCAGTCTCACCCGGGAACAGCTTCTGGGGGTCGGCCTCCACTTCGCTGACATTTTCGGGGGAAACATTCCCCGATAATCCCTCTCCCAGCTCCTCGTTGCTTGAGGAGGGGAAGTCGTAGGAGACGCCATCGCTTTGCTCGTGCCGGCGGGCGCGGTCTCGCTGTTCAGCTTCGAGCACCAGCTTCCTAAACCTGATCGTTGCTGGAGAGAGGCGGCCAGCTTGCTCTTCCTCATCGCTCGGCTCCATGTCCATGTCTCTTGTAGGAAGTACAGAGTCGAATGGGACACGGTTGGCGAATGCGTCAGTATTTATCTCTGACATGAGGACGTAAGGGAGGACAGGTGGAATAGGCACCTCCCTCCTTGTTTCAGAAGCAAACAATCATGGGCTGGGAGTTGCCATATCATTTGTGCATGTAGGGAATGAACAGGGTAGTTTTTTTAGCAGCTACTTTTTTAGCAGCAGGCTTCTTAGCTTTCTTGGGTGATTTTGTGGATGCGGGCTTCTTTGATGCCGCCTCCCTGGGCTTCTTAGCAGCGGCTAGTTTCTTGGCGGCAGCGGGCTTCTTTGCTTTCACTACTTTCTTTGTGGCAGGCTTCTTCGCCTTCACCGCTTCTGCCTTCTTGTTCATCTTGAAAGAGCCAGACGCACCGGTGCTAGTTAGTTTTCTGGAGTAGTAGCTCGGAGAAATGTGCTGGTTGAGAGGCGCGCGAGACATTTTATAGCTTCAACTAAAGAAAGAAAAGCAGACTCTGTGTGCGCCCCACCAATCACAAAAAAGGATGAGAGCGCGGTTGAGCTCCCCTCCAATCAGCATCATCGTCCTCCCTATGGCTCCTCCCAGAGCCCTGCCCCCTGTCATCCCCAAAGAAGGAGGTTCCTCTGAGTCTGAGGACGTAAGGGAGGACAGGCAGATCAGCAGCCCCCCCCCCACACACACACACACACAAACACAATTCAATCCCATGTTCGATATGATATGAGTCTTTCTCTTTGTTTTATTTATTTTCTTATACTATCTAAATTTTATTGAGGAAAAAAACAGTGCTATTTGTTTATACCCTGTATAAAATGACAATGCAACATAAAGTAGCTCTGTTTATACCCTCTCCAGCGGTATATATGTTCCCCATTTTCATCTGTTTTTATTTTATTTTTGACACTTGCTTTGGCAATATAAACGTATGTTTTCTCATGCCAATAAAGCTCATTTGAATTGAATTGATGTATATCCAATCCCTATGCTATTATGTGTAATGGTACTTACTATTCATGTCGTTTTCATGTTGAACCAAAAGGTCACATAACACAATATCTAACATGGGTGGTGGGTGGCTTTGTAAGCATGTAAGGAAAAGATGATTTGGATTAGAACACAGGCCAGCTACGATGTTTAACGTTTAACCTTGTAATACATTAAATGTATTTTAGCAGGGGCCCCATTTGTGTCATCTCGCATGTGACCGTGGTCACATAAGTATAATTGAGGATACTCTTATAAAATAGGTGGTTGGCCCACACACAACGGCCCAAGTGCATGCCACCTAAGCTGTGGCCAAAACATTTTGGAAATGACCGGCCCTTAAAAGGACCCTTTAGTTCGGAGGAAACTCTTTAGTGAAAATGTAAAGGCTTTTAAAAAAACCTTTTTTTTTCTTTATTCAAACATAACAACATCATAACATACAGATTATTCGCCTTCAAGCATCGGCACCAGATGCTTGACTTGGCGCCCAGATTCTCTGCCATCAACGAAGGTGTAGATGACGCCACTGATGTTCACACCAACATCGACATCAGAGACCATCACAACATCGTAAGTCTTCGCCCCGTCTTCATCGTACTTCGCCTTCCATTTGGTCAGTTCGGCTTCCTCCATCGGAGAGAGCTTCCTTACGGTTGCGCCAGCGGTCTTACGGCGCTTCTTTCTGGGCGTGTAGGTCTCCCCCTTCATAGACACGTACGGCCCCTTACGAAGAAGCTGGCATTCTTTCTCCCGCGCCTCGCTCAGCATTTTGATTTCTGCCTTAGTAACATTGTAAAGACCACGGCTAAATGCAACTTTGTTGTGCAACTTTTCCAACTTCTTGGAGAGCCTCAAAGTGTAGTCGTCAATGGGAGCCCCCTACACAGTAAGAAAAAAATATTAATATACACGTAATCACACGATAGAAATGAGTTACCAGTGCGAAGCGATCACCTTGATCCTCTTGTATCGCCGCGCTGAGCCGCCGCTCTTCTCCGGGTCACCGCCGGCTACGGAGACGAACTTGCCGGCCATCATGCCGTCCACGTAGCCACGATTGTAGTCGTCAGTCTCACCCGGGAACAGCTTCTGGGGGTCGGCCTCCACTTCGCTGACATTTTCGGGGGAAACATTCCCCGATAATCCCTCTCCCAGCTCCTCGTTGCTTGAGGAGGGGAAGTCGTAGGAGACGCCATCGCTTTGCTCGTGCCGGCGGGCGCGGTCTCGCTGTTCAGCTTCGAGCACCAGCTTCCTAAACCTGATCGTTGCTGGAGAGAGGCGGCCAGCTTGCTCTTCCTCATCGCTCGGCTCCATGTCCATGTCTCTTGTAGGAAGTACAGAGTCGAATGGGACACGGTTGGCGAATGCGTCAGTATTTATCTCTGACATGAGGACGTAAGGGAGGACAGGTGGAATAGGCACCTCCCTCCTTGTTTCAGAAGCAAACAATCATGGGCTGGGAGTTGCCATATCATTTGTGCATGTAGGGAATGAACAGGGTAGTTTTTTTAGCAGCTACTTTTTTAGCAGCAGGCTTCTTAGCTTTCTTGGGTGATTTCGTGGATGCGGGCTTCTTTGATGCCGCCTCCCTGGGCTTCTTAGCAGCGGCTAGTTTCTTGGCGGCAGCGGGCTTCTTTGCTTTCACTACTTTCTTTGTGGCAGGCTTCTTCGCCTTCACCGCTTCTGCCTTCTTGTTCATCTTGAAAGAGCCAGACGCACCGGTGCTAGTTAGTTTTCTGGAGTAGTAGCTCGGAGAAATGTGCTGGTTGAGAGGCGCGCGAGACATTTTATAGCTTCAACTAAAGAAAGAAAAGCAGACTCTGTGTGCGCCCCACCAATCACAAAAAAGGATGAGAGCGCGGTTGAGCTCCCCTCCAATCAGCATCATCGTCCTCCCTATGGCTCCTCCCAGAGCCCTGCCCCCTGTCATCCCCAAAGAAGGAGGTTCCTCTGAGTCTGAGGACGTAAGGGAGGACAGGCAGATCAGCAGCCCCCCCCCCCCCCCCCACACACACACACACACACACACAAACACAATTCAATCCCATGTTCGATATGATATGAGTCTTTCTCTTTGTTTTATTTATTTTCTTATACTATCTAAATTTTATTGAGGAAAAAAACAGTGCTATTTGTTTATACCCTGTATAAAATGACAATGCAACATAAAGTAGCTCTGTTTATACCCTCTCCAGCGGTATATATGTTCCCCATTTTCATCTGTTTTTATTTTATTTTTGACACTTGCTTTGGCAATATAAACGTATGTTTTCTCATGCCAATAAAGCTCATTTGAATTGAATTGATGTATATCCAATCCCTATGCTATTATGTGTAATGGTACTTACTATTCATGTCGTTTTCATGTTGAACCAAAAGGTCACATAACACAATATCTAACATGGGTGGTGGGTGGCTTTGTAAGCATGTAAGGAAAAGATGATTTGGATTAGAACACAGGCCAGCTACGATGTTTAACGTTTAACCTTGTAATACATTAAATGTATTTTAGCAGGGGCCCCATTTGTGTCATCTCGCATGTGACCGTGGTCACATAAGTATAATTGAGGATACTCTTATAAAATAGGTGGTTGGCCCACACACAACGGCCCAAGTGCATGCCACCTAAGCTGTGGCCAAAACATTTTGGAAATGACCGGCCCTTAAAAGGACCCTTTAGTTCGGAGGAAACTCTTTAGTGAAAATGTAAAGGCTTTTAAAAAAACCTTTTTTTTTTCTTTATTCAAACATAACAACATCATAACATACAGATTATTCGCCTTCAAGCATCGGCACCAGATGCTTGACTTGGCGCCCAGATTCTCTGCCAACAACGAAGGTGTAGATGACGCCACTGATGTTCACACCAACATCGACATCAGAGACCATCACAACATCGTAAGTCTTCGCCCCGTCTTCATCGTACTTCGCCTTCCATTTGGTCAGTTCGGCTTCCTCCATCGGAGAGAGCTTCCTTACGGTTGCGCCAGCGGTCTTACGGCGCTTCTTTCTGGGCGTGTAGGTCTCCCCCTTCATAGACACGTACGGCCCCTTACGAAGAAGCTGGCATTCTTTCTCCCGCGCCTCGCTCAGCATTTTGATTTCTGCCTTAGTAACATTGTAAAGACCACGGCTAAATGCAACTTTGTTGTGCAACTTTTCCAACTTCTTGGAGAGCCTCAAAGTGTAGTCGTCAATGGGAGCCCCCTACACAGTAAGAAAAAAATATTAATATACACGTAATCACACGATAGAAATGAGTTACCAGTGCGAAGCGATCACCTTGATCCTCTTGTATCGCCGCGCTGAGCCGCCGCTCTTCTCCGGGTCACCGCCGGCTACGGAGACGAACTTGCCGGCCATCATGCCGTCCACGTAGCCACGATTGTAGTCGTCAGTATCACCCGGGAACAGCTTCTGGGGGTCGGCCTCCACTTCGCTGACATTTTCGGGGGAAACATTCCCCGATAATCCCTCTCCCAGCTCCTCGTTGCTTGAGGAGGGGAAGTCGTAGGAGACGCCATCGCTTTGCTCGTGCCGGCGGGCGCGGTCTCGCTGTTCTGCTTCGAGCACCAGCTTCCTAAACCTGATCGTTGCTGGAGAGAGGCGGCCAGCTTGCTCTTCCTCATCGCTCGGCTCCATGTCCATGTCTCTTGTAGGAAGTACAGAGTCGAATGGGACACGGTTGGCGAATGCGTCAGTATTTATCTCTGACATGAGGACGTAAGGGAGGACAGGTGGAATAGGCACCTCCCTCCTTGTTTCAGAAGCAAACAATCATGGGCTGGGAGTTGCCATATCATTTGTGCATGTAGGGAATGAACAGGGTAGTTTTTTTAGCAGCTACTTTTTTAGCAGCAGGCTTCTTAGCTTTCTTGGGTGATTTCGTGGATGCGGGCTTCTTTGATGCCGCCTCCCTGGGCTTCTTAGCAGCGGCTAGTTTCTTGGCGGCAGCGGGCTCCTTTGCTTTCACTACTTTCTTTGTGGCAGGCTTCTTCGCCTTCACCGCTTCTGCCTTCTTGTTCATCTTGAAAGAGCCAGACGCACCGGTGCTAGTTAGTATTCTGGAGTAGTAGCTCGGAGAAATGTGCTGGTTGAGAGGCACGCGAGACATTTTATAGCTTCAACTAAAGAAAGAAAAGCAGACTCTGTGTGCGCCCCACCAATCACAAAAAAGGATGAGAGCGCGGTTGAGCTCCCCTCCAATCAGCATCATCGTCCTCCCTATGGCTCCTCCCAGAGCCCTGCCCCCTGTCATCCCCAAAGAAGGAGGTTCCTCTGAGTCTGAGGACGTAAGGGAGGACAGGCAGATCAGCAGCCCCCCCCCCCCCCCACACACACACACACACAAACACAATTCAATCCCATGTTCGATATGATATGAGTCTTTCTCTTTGTTTTATTTATTTTCTTATACTATCTAAATTTTATTGAGGAAAAAAACAGTGCTATTTGTTTATACCCTGTATAAAATGACAATGCAACATAAAGTAGCTCTGTTTATACCCTCTCCAGCGGTATATATGTTCCCCATTTTCATCTGTTTTTATTTTATTTTTGACACTTGCTTTGGCAATATAAACGTATGTTTTCTCATGCCAATAAAGCTCATTTGAATTGAATTGATGTATATCCAATCCCTATGCTATTATGTGTAATGGTACTTACTATTCATGTCGTTTTCATGTTGAACCAAAAGGTCACATAACACAATATCTAACATGGGTGGTGGGTGGCTTTGTAAGCATGTAAGGAAAAGATGATTTGGATTAGAACACAGGCCAGCTACGATGTTTAACGTTTAACCTTGTAATACATTAAATGTATTTTAGCAGGGGCCCCATTTGTGTCATCTCGCATGTGACCGTGGTCACATAAGTATAATTGAGGATACTCTTATAAAATAGGTGGTTGTCCCACACACAACGGCCCAAGTGCATGCCACCTAAGCTGTGGCCAAAACATTTTGGAAATGACCGGCCCTTAAAATGACCCTTTAGTTCGGAGGAAACTCTTTAGTGAAAATGTAAAGGCTTTTAAAAAAACCTTTTTTTTTTCTTTATTCAAACATAACAACATCATAACATACAGATTATTCGCCTTCAAGCATCGGCACCAGATGCTTGACTTGGCGCCCAGATTCTCTGCCATCAACGAAGGTGTAGATGACGCCACTGATGTTCACACCAACATCGACATCAGAGACCATCACAACATCGTAAGTCTTCGCCCCGTCTTCATCGTACTTCGCCTTCCATTTGGTCAGTTCGGCTTCCTCCATCGGAGAGAGCTTCCTTACGGTTGCGCCAGCGGTCTTACGGCGCTTCTTTCTGGGCGTGTAGGTCTCCCCCTTCATAGACACGTACGGCCCCTTACGAAGAAGCTGGCATTCTTTCTCCCGCGCCTCGCTCAGCATTTTGATTTCTGCCTTAGTAACATTGTAAAGACCACGGCTAAATGCAACTTTGTTGTGCAACTTTTCCAACTTCTTGGAGAGCCTCAAAGTGTAGTCGTCAATGGGAGCCCCCTGCACAGTAAGAAAAAAATATTAATATACACGTAATCACACGATAGAAATGAGTTACCAGTGCGAAGCGATCACCTTGATCCTCTTGTATCGCCGCGCTGAGCCGCCGCTCTTCTCCGGGTCACCGCCGGCTACGGAGACGAACTTGCCGGCCATCATGCCGTCCACGTAGCCACGATTGTAGTCGTCAGTCTCACCCGGGAACAGCTTCTGGGGGTCGGCCTCCACTTCGCTGACATTTTCGGGGGAAACATTCCCCGATAATCCCTCTCCCAGCTCCTCGTTGCTTGAGGAGGGGAAGTCGTAGGAGACGCCATCGCTTTGCTCGTGCCGGCGGGCGCGGTCTCGCTGTTCAGCTTCGAGCACCAGCTTCCTAAACCTGATCGTTGCTGGAGAGAGGCGGCCAGCTTGCTCTTCCTCATCGCTCGGCTCCATGTCCATGTCTCTTGTAGGAAGTACAGAGTCGAATGGGACACGGTTGGCGAATGCGTCAGTATTTATCTCTGACATGAGGACGCAAGGGAGGACAGGTGGAATAGGCACCTCCCTCCTTGTTTCAGAAGCAAACAATCATGGGCTGGGAGTTGCCATATCATTTGTGCATGTAGGGAATGAACAGGGTAGTTTTTTTAGCAGCTACTTTTTTAGCAGCAGGCTTCTTAGCTTTCTTGGGTGATTTCGTGGATGCGGGCTTCTTTGATGCCGCCTCCCTGGGCTTCTTAGCAGCGGCTAGTTTCTTGGCGGCAGCGGGCTTCTTTGCTTTCACTACTTTCTTTGTGGCAGGCTTCTTCGCCTTCACCGCTTCTGCCTTCTTGTTCATCTTGAAAGAGCCAGACGCACCGGTGCTAGTTAGTATTCTGGAGTAGTAGCTCGGAGAAATGTGCTGGTTGAGAGGCGCGCGAGACATTTTATAGCTTCAACTAAAGAAAGAAAAGCAGACTCTGTGTGCGCCCCACCAATCACAAAAAAGGATGAGAGCGCGGTTGAGCTCCCCTCCAATCAGCATCATCGTCCTCCCTATGGCTCCTCCCAGAGCCCTGCCCCCTGTCATCCCCAAAGAAGGAGGTTCCTCTGAGTCTGAGGACGTAAGGGAGGACAGGCAGATCAGCAGCCCCCCCCCCCCCCCCCCCCCACACACACACACACACACAAACACAATTCAATCCCATGTTCGATATGATATGAGTCTTTCTCTTTGTTTTATTTATTTTCTTATACTATCTAAATTTTATTGAGGAAAAAAACAGTGCTATTTGTTTATACCCTGTATAAAATGACAATGCAACATAAAGTAGCTCTGTTTATACCCTCTCCAGCGGTATATATGTTCCCCATTTTCATCTGTTTTTATTTTATTTTTGACACTTGCTTTGGCAATATAAACGTATGTTTTCTCATGCCAATAAAGCTCATTTGAATTGAATTGATGTATATCCAATCCCTATGCTATTATGTGTAATGGTACTTACTATTCATGTCGTTTTCATGTTGAACCAAAAGGTCACATAACACAATATCTAACATGGGTGGTGGGTGGCTTTGTAAGCATGTAAGGAAAAGATGATTTGGATTAGAACACAGGCCAGCTACGATGTTTAACGTTTAACCTTGTAATACATTAAATGTATTTTAGCAGGGGCCCCATTTGTGTCATCTCGCATGTGACCGTGGTCACATAAGTATAATTGAGGATACTCTTATAAAATAGGTGGTTGGCCCACACACAACGGCCCAAGTGCATGCCACCTAAGCTGTGGCCAAAACATTTTGGAAATGACCGGCCCTTAAAAGGACCCTTTAGTTCGGAGGAAACTCTTTAGTGAAAATGTAAAGGCTTTTAAAAAAACTTTTTTTTTTCTTTATTCAAACATAACAACATCATAACATACAGATTATTCGCCTTCAAGCATCGGCACCAGATGCTTGACTTGGCGCCCAGATTCTCTGCCATCAACGAAGGTGTAGATGACGCCACTGATGTTCACACCAACATCGACATCAGAGACCATCACAACATCGTAAGTCTTCGCCCCGTCTTCATCGTACTTCGCCTTCCATTTGGTCAGTTCGGCTTCCTCCATCGGAGAGAGCTTCCTTACGGTTGCGCCAGCGGTCTTACGGCGCTTCTTTCTGGGCGTGTAGGTCTCCCCCTTCATAGACACGTACGGCCCCTTACGAAGAAGCTGGCATTCTTTCTCCCGCGCCTCGCTCAGCATTTTGATTTCTGCCTTAGTAACATTGTAAAGACCACGGCTAAATGCAACTTTGTTGTGCAACTTTTCCAACTTCTTGGAGAGCCTGAAAGTGTAGTCGTCAATGGGAGCCCCCTGCACAGTAAGAAAAAAATATTAATATACACGTAATCACACGATAGAAATGAGTTACCAGTGCGAAGCGATCACCTTGATCCTCTTGTATCGCCGCGCTGAGCCGCCGCTCTTCTCCGGGTCACCGCCGGCTACGGAGACGAACTTGCCGGCCATCATGCCGTCCACGTAGCCACGATTGTAGTCGTCAGTCTCACCCGGGAACAGCTTCTGGGGGTCGGCCTCCACTTCGCTGTCATTTTCGGGGGAAACATTCCCCGATAATCCCTCTCCCAGCTCCTCGTTGCTTGAGGAGGGGAAGTCGTAGGAGACGCCATCGCTTTGCTCGTGCCGGCGGGCGCGGTCTCGCTGTTCAGCTTCGAGCACCAGCTTCCTAAACCTGATCGTTGCTGGAGAGAGGCGGCCAGCTTGCTCTTCCTCATCGCTCGGCTCCATGTCCATGTCTCTTGTAGGAAGTACAGAGTCGAATGGGACACGGTTGGCGAATGCGTCAGTATTTATCTCTGACATGAGGACGTAAGGGAGGACAGGTGGAATAGGCACCTCCCTCCTTGTTTCAGAAGCAAACAATCATGGGCTGGGAGTTGCCATATCATTTGTGCATGTAGGGAATGAACAGGGTAGTTTTTTTAGCAGCTACTTTTTTAGCAGCAGGCTTCTTAGCTTTCTTGGGTGATTTCGTGGATGCGGGCTTCTTTGATGCCGCCTCCCTGGGCTTCTTAGCAGCGGCTAGTTTCTTGGCGGCAGCGGGCTTCTTTGCTTTCACTACTTTCTTTGTGGCAGGCTTCTTCGCCTTCACCGCTTCTGCCTTCTTGTTCATCTTGAAAGAGCCAGACGCACCGGTGCTAGTTAGTATTCTGGAGTAGTAGCTCGGAGAAATGTGCTGGTTGAGAGGCGCGCGAGACATTTTATAGCTTCAACTAAAGAAAGAAAAGCAGACTCTGTGTGCGCCCCACCAATCACAAAAAAGGATGAGAGCGCGGTTGAGCTCCCCTCCAATCAGCATCATCGTCCTCCCTATGGCTCCTCCCAGAGCCCTGCCCCCTGTCATCCCCAAAGAAGGAGGTTCCTCTGAGTCTGAGGACGTAAGGGAGGACAGGCAGATCAGCAGCCCCCCCCCCCCCCCCCCCCCACACACACACACACACAAACACAATTCAATCCCATGTTCGATATGATATGAGTCTTTCTCTTTGTTTTATTTATTTTCTTATACTATCTAAATTTTATTGAGGAAAAAAACAGTGCTATTTGTTTATACCCTGTATAAAATGACAATGCAACATAAAGTAGCTCTGTTTATACCCTCTCCAGCGGTATATATGTTCCCCATTTTCATCTGTTTTTATTTTATTTTTGACACTTGCTTTGGCAATATAAACGTATGTTTTCTCATGCCA
Source organism: Nannobrachium achirus (assembly GCF_963921795.1). Lineage (NCBI taxonomy): Eukaryota > Metazoa > Chordata > Actinopteri > Myctophiformes > Myctophidae > Nannobrachium > Nannobrachium achirus. The sequence goes on from NC_137813.1 coordinate 57,803,289, forward strand.
ATAAAGCTCATTTGAATTGAATTGATGTATATCCAATCCCTATGCTATTATGTGTAATGGTACTTACTATTCATGTCGTTTTCATGTTGAACCAAAAGGTCACATAACACAATATCTAACATGGGTGGTGGGTGGCTTTGTAAGCATGTAAGGAAAAGATGATTTGGATTAGAACACAGGCCAGCTACGATGTTTAACGTTTAACCTTGTAATACATTAAATGTATTTTAGCAGGGGCCCCATTTGTGTCATCTCGCATGTGACCGTGGTCACATAAGTATAATTGAGGATACTCTTATAAAATAGGTGGTTGGCCCACACACAACGGCCCAAGTGCATGCCACCTAAGCTGTGGCCAAAACATTTTGGAAATGACCGGCCCTTAAAAGGACCCTTTAGTTCGGAGGAAACTCTTTAGTGAAAATGTAAAGGCTTTTAAAAAAACCTTTTTTTTTTCTTTATTCAAACATAACAACATCATAACATACAGATTATTCGCCTTCAAGCATCGGCACCAGATGCTTGACTTGGCGCCCAGATTCTCTGCCATCAACGAAGGTGTAGATGACGCCACTGATGTTCACACCAACATCGACATCAGAGACCATCACAACATCGTAAGTCTTCGCCCCGTCTTCATCGTACTTCGCCTTCCATTTGGTCAGTTCGGCTTCCTCCATCGGAGAGAGCTTCCTTACGGTTGCGCCAGCGGTCTTACGGCGCTTCTTTCTGGGCGTGTAGGTCTCCCCCTTCATAGACACGTACGACCCCTTACGAAGAAGCTGGCATTCTTTCTCCCGCGCCTCGCTCAGCATTTTGATTTCTGCCTTAGTAACATTGTAAAGACCACGGCTAAATGCAACTTTGTTGTGCAACTTTTCCAACTTCTTGGAGAGCCTCAAAGTGTAGTCGTCAATGGGAGCCCCCTGCACAGTAAGAAAAAAATATTAATATACACGTAATCACACGATAGAAATGAGTTACCAGTGCGAAGCGATCACCTTGATCCTCTTGTATCGCCGCGCTGAGCCGCCGCTCTTCTCCGGGTCACCGCCGGCTACGGAGACGAACTTGCCGGCCATCATGCCGTCCACGTAGCCACGATTGTAGTCGTCAGTCTCACCCGGGAACAGCTTCTGGGGGTCGGCCTCCACTTCGCTGACATTTTCGGGGGAAACATTCCCCGATAATCCCTCTCCCAGCTCCTCGTTGCTTGAGGAGGGGAAGTCGTAGGAGACGCCATCGCTTTGCTCGTGCCGGCGGGCGCGGTCTCGCTGTTCAGCTTCGAGCACCAGCTTCCTAAACCTGATCGTTGCTGGAGAGAGGCGGCCAGCTTGCTCTTCCTCATCGCTCGGCTCCATGTCCATGTCTCTTGTAGGAAGTACAGAGTCGAATGGGACACGGTTGGCGAATGCGTCAGTATTTATCTCTGACATGAGGACGTAAGGGAGGACAGGTGGAATAGGCACCTCCCTCCTTGTTTCAGAAGCAAACAATCATGGGCTGGGAGTTGCCATATCATTTGTGCATGTAGGGAATGAACAGGGTAGTTTTTTTAGCAGCTACTTTTTTAGCAGCAGGCTTCTTAGCTTTCTTGGGTGATTTCGTGGATGCGGGCTTCTTTGATGCCGCCTCCCTGGGCTTCTTAGCAGCGGCTAGTTTCTTGGCGGCAGCGGGCTTCTTTGCTTTCACTACTTTCTTTGTGGCAGGCTTCTTCGCCTTCACCGCTTCTGCCTTCTTGTTCATCTTGAAAGAGCCAGACGCACCGGTGCTAGTTATTTTTCTGGAGTAGTAGCTCGGAGAAATGTGCTGGTTGAGAGGCGCGCGAGACATTTTATAGCTTCAACTAAAGAAAGAAAAGCAGACTCTGTGTGCGCCCCACCAATCACAAAAAAGGATGAGAGCGCGGTTGAGCTCCCCTCCAATCAGCATCATCGTCCTCCCTATGGCTCCTCCCAGAGCCCTGCCCCCTGTCATCCCCAAAGAAGGAGGTTCCTCTGAGTCTGAGGACGTAAGGGAGGACAGGCAGATCAGCAGCCCCCCCCCCCCCACACACACACACACACACACAAACACAATTCAATCCCATGTTCGATATGATATGAGTCTTTCTCTTTGTTTTATTTATTTTCTTATACTATCTAAATTTTATTGAGGAAAAAAACAGTGCTATTTGTTTATACCCTGTATAAAATGACAATGCAACATAAAGTAGCTCTGTTTATACCCTCTCCAGCGGTATATATGTTCCCCATTTTCATCTGTTTTTATTTTATTTTTGACACTTGCTTTGGCAATATAAACGTATGTTTTCTCATGCCAATAAAGCTCATTTGAATTGAATTGATGTATATCCAATCCCTATGCTATTATGTGTAATGGTACTTACTATTCATGTCGTTTTCATGTTGAACCAAAAGGTCACATAACACAATATCTAACATGGGTGGTGGGTGGCTTTGTAAGCATGTAAGGAAAAGATGATTTGGATTAGAACACAGGCCAGCTACGATGTTTAACGTTTAACCTTGTAATACATTAAATGTATTTTAGCAGGGGCCCCATTTGTGTCATCTCGCATGTGACCGTGGTCACATAAGTATAATTGAGGATACTCTTATAAAATAGGTGGTTGGCCCACACACAACGGCCCAAGTGCATGCCACCTAAGCTGTGGCCAAAACATTTTGGAAATGACCGGCCCTTAAAAGGACCCTTTAGTTCGGAGGAAACTCTTTAGTGAAAATGTAAAGGCTTTTAAAAAAACCTTTTTTTTTTCTTTATTCAAACATAACAACATCATAACATACAGATTATTCGCCTTCAAGCATCGGCACCAGATGCTTGACTTGGCGCCCAGATTCTCTGCCAACAACGAAGGTGTAGATGACGCCACTGATGTTCACACCAACATCGACATCAGAGACCATCACAACATCGTAAGTCTTCGCCCCGTCTTCATCGTACTTCGCCTTCCATTTGGTCAGTTCGGCTTCCTCCATCGGAGAGAGCTTCCTTACGGTTGCGCCAGCGGTCTTACGGCGCTTCTTTCTGGGCGTGTAGGTCTCCCCCTTCATAGACACGTACGGCCCCTTACGAAGAAGCTGGCATTCTTTCTCCCGCGCCTCGCTCAGCATTTTGATTTCTGCCTTAGTAACATTGTAAAGACCACGGCTAAATGCAACTTTGTTGTGCAACTTTTCCAACTTCTTGGAGAGCCTCAAAGTGTAGTCGTCAATGGGAGCCCCCTGCACAGTAAGAAAAAAATATTAATATACACGTAATCACACGATAGAAATGAGTTACCAGTGCGAAGCGATCACCTTGATCCTCTTGTATCGCCGCGCTGAGCCGCCGCTCTTCTCCGGGTCACCGCCGGCTACGGAGACGAACTTGCCGGCCATCATGCCGTCCACGTAGCCACGATTGTAGTCGTCAGTCTCACCCGGGAACAGCTTCTGGGGGTCGGCCTCCACTTCGCTGACATTTTCGGGGGAAACATTCCCCGATAATCCCTCTCCCAGCTCCTCGTTGCTTGAGGAGGGGAAGTCGTAGGAGACGCCATCGCTTTGCTCGTGCCGGCGGGCGCGGTCTCGCTGTTCAGCTTCGAGCACCAGCTTCCTAAACCTGATCGTTGCTGGAGAGAGGCGGCCAGCTTGCTCTTCCTCATCGCTCGGCTCCATGTCCATGTCTCTTGTAGGAAGTACAGAGTCGAATGGGACACGGTTGGCGAATGCGTCAGTATTTATCTCTGACATGAGGACGTAAGGGAGGACAGGTGGAATAGGCACCTCCCTCCTTGTTTCAGAAGCAAACAATCATGGGCTGGGAGTTGCCATATCATTTGTGCATGTAGGGAATGAACAGGGTAGTTTTTTTAGCAGCTACTTTTTTAGCAGCAGGCTTCTTAGCTTTCTTGGGTGATTTCGTGGATGCAGGCTTCTTTGATGCCGCCTCCCTGGGCTTCTTAGCAGCGGCTAGTTTCTTGGCGGCAGCGGGCTTCTTTGCTTTCACTACTTTCTTTGTGGCAGGCTTCTTCGCCTTCACCGCTTCTGCCTTCTTGTTCATCTTGAAAGAGCCAGACGCACCGGTGCTAGTTAGTATTCTGGAGTAGTAGCTCGGAGAAATGTGCTGGTTGAGAGGCGCGCGAGACATTTTATAGCTTCAACTAAAGAAAGAAAAGCAGACTCTGTGTGCGCCCCACCAATCACAAAAAAGGATGAGAGCGCGGTTGAGCTCCCCTCCAATCAGCATCATCGTCCTCCCTATGGCTCCTCCCAGAGCCCTGCCCCCTGTCATCCCCAAAGAAGGAGGTTCCTCTGAGTCTGAGGACGTAAGGGAGGACAGGCAGATCAGCAGCCCCCCCCCCCCCCCCACACACACACACACAAACACAATTCAATCCCATGTTCGATATGATATGAGTCTTTCTCTTTGTTTTATTTATTTTCTTATACTATCTAAATTTTATTGAGGAAAAAAACAGTGCTATTTGTTTATACCCTGTATAAAATGACAATGCAACATAAAGTAGCTCTGTTTATACCCTCTCCAGCGGTATATATGTTCCCCATTTTCATCTGTTTTTATTTTATTTTTGACACTTGCTTTGGCAATATAAACGTATGTTTTCTCATGCCAATAAAGCTCATTTGAATTGAATTGATGTATATCCAATCCCTATGCTATTATGTGTAATGGTACTTACTATTCATGTCGTTTTCATGTTGAACCAAAAGGTCACATAACACAATATCTAACATGGGTGGTGGGTGGCTTTGTAAGCATGTAAGGAAAAGATGATTTGGATTAGAACACAGGCCAGCTACGATGTTTAACGTTTAACCTTGTAATACATTAAATGTATTTTAGCAGGGGCCCCATTTGTGTCATCTCGCATGTGACCGTGGTCACATAAGTATAATTGAGGATACTCTTATAAAATAGGTGGTTGGCCCACACACAACGGCCCAAGTGCATGCCACCTAAGCTGTGGCCAAAACATTTTGGAAATGACCGGCCCTTAAAAGGACCCTTTAGTTCGGAGGAAACTCTTTAGTGAAAATGTAAAGGCTTTTAAAAAAACCTTTTTTTTTCTTTATTCAAACATAACAACATCATAACATACAGATTATTCGCCTTCAAGCATCGGCACCAGATGCTTGACTTGGCGCCCAGATTCTCTGCCATCAACGAAGGTGTAGATGACGCCACTGATGTTCACACCAACATCGACATCAGAGACCATCACAACATCGTAAGTCTTCGCCCCGTCTTCATCGTACTTCGCCTTCCATTTGGTCAGTTCGGCTTCCTCCATCGGAGAGAGCTTCCTTACGGTTGCGCCAGCGGTCTTACGGCGCTTCTTTCTGGGCGTGTAGGTCTCCCCCTTCATAGACACGTACGGCCCCTTACGAAGAAGCTGGCATTCTTTCTCCCGCGCCTCGCTCAGCATTTTGATTTCTGCCTTAGTAACATTGTAAAGACCACGGCTAAATGCAACTTTGTTGTGCAACTTTTCCAACTTCTTGGAGAGCCTCAAAGTGTAGTCGTCAATGGGAGCCCCCTACACAGTAAGAAAAAAATATTAATATACACGTAATCACACGATAGAAATGAGTTACCAGTGCGAAGCGATCACCTTGATCCTCTTGTATCGCCGCGCTGAGCCGCCGCTCTTCTCCGGGTCACCGCCGGCTACGGAGACGAACTTGCCGGCCATCATGCCGTCCACGTAGCCACGATTGTAGTCGTCAGTCTCACCCGGGAACAGCTTCTGGGGGTCGGCCTCCACTTCGCTGACATTTTCGGGGGAAACATTCCCCGATAATCCCTCTCCCAGCTCCTCGTTGCTTGAGGAGGGGAAGTCGTAGGAGACGCCATCGCTTTGCTCGTGCCGGCGGGCGCGGTCTCGCTGTTCAGCTTCGAGCACCAGCTTCCTAAACCTGATCGTTGCTGGAGAGAGGCGGCCAGCTTGCTCTTCCTCATCGCTCGGCTCCATGTCCATGTCTCTTGTAGGAAGTACAGAGTCGAATGGGACACGGTTGGCGAATGCGTCAGTATTTATCTCTGACATGAGGACGTAAGGGAGGACAGGTGGAATAGGCACCTCCCTCCTTGTTTCAGAAGCAAACAATCATGGGCTGGGAGTTGCCATATCATTTGTGCATGTAGGGAATGAACAGGGTAGTTTTTTTAGCAGCTACTTTTTTAGCAGCAGGCTTCTTAGCTTTCTTGGGTGATTTCGTGGATGCGGGCTTCTTTGATGCCGCCTCCCTGGGCTTCTTAGCAGCGGCTAGTTTCTTGGCGGCAGCGGGCTTCTTTGCTTTCACTACTTTCTTTGTGGCAGGCTTCTTCGCCTTCACCGCTTCTGCCTTCTTGTTCATCTTGAAAGAGCCAGACGCACCGGTGCTAGTTAGTATTCTGGAGTAGTAGCTCGGAGAAATGTGCTGGTTGAGAGGCACGCGAGACATTTTATAGCTTCAACTAAAGAAAGAAAAGCAGACTCTGTGTGCGCCCCACCAATCACAAAAAAGGATGAGAGCGCGGTTGAGCTCCCCTCCAATCAGCATCATCGTCCTCCCTATGGCTCCTCCCAGAGCCCTGCCCCCTGTCATCCCCAAAGAAGGAGGTTCCTCTGAGTCTGAGGACGTAAGGGAGGACAGGCAGATCAGCAGCCCCCCCCCCCCCCCCCCACACACACACACACAAACACAATTCAATCCCATGTTCGATATGATATGAGTCTTTCTCTTTGTTTTATTTATTTTCTTATACTATCTAAATTTTATTGAGGAAAAAAACAGTGCTATTTGTTTATACCCTGTATAAAATGACAATGCAACATAAAGTAGCTCTGTTTATACCCTCTCCAGCGGTATATATGTTCCCCATTTTCATCTGTTTTTATTTTATTTTTGACACTTGCTTTGGCAATATAAACGTATGTTTTCTCATGCCAATAAAGCTCATTTGAATTGAATTGATGTATATCCAATCCCTATGCTATTATGTGTAATGGTACTTACTATTCATGTCGTTTTCATGTTGAACCAAAAGGTCACATAACACAATATCTAACATGGGTGGTGGGTGGCTTTGTAAGCATGTAAGGAAAAGATGATTTGGATTAGAACACAGGCCAGCTACGATGTTTAACGTTTAACCTTGTAATACATTAAATGTATTTTAGCAGGGGCCCCATTTGTGTCATCTCGCATGTGACCGTGGTCACATAAGTATAATTGAGGATACTCTTATAAAATAGGTGGTTGGCCCACACACAACGGCCCAAGTGCATGCCACCTAAGCTGTGGCCAAAACATTTTGGAAATGACCGGCCCTTAAAAGGACCCTTTAGTTCGGAGGAAACTCTTTAGTGAAAATGTAAAGGCTTTTAAAAAAACCTTTTTTTTTTCTTTATTCAAACATAACAACATCATAACATACAGATTATTCGCCTTCAAGCATCGGCACCAGATGCTTGACTTGGCGCCCAGATTCTCTGCCATCAACGAAGGTGTAGATGACGCCACTGATGTTCACACCAACATCGACATCAGAGACCATCACAACATCGTAAGTCTTCGCCCCGTCTTCATCGTACTTCGCCTTCCATTTGGTCAGTTCGGCTTCCTCCATCGGAGAGAGCTTCCTTACGGTTGCGCCAGCGGTCTTACGGCGCTTCTTTCTGGGCGTGTAGGTCTCCCCCTTCATAGACACGTACGGCCCCTTACGAAGAAGCTGGCATTCTTTCTCCCGCGCCTCGCTCAGCATTTTGATTTCTGCCTTAGTAACATTGTAAAGACCACGGCTAAATGCAACTTTGTTGTGCAACTTTTCCAACTTCTTGGAGAGCCTCAAAGTGTAGTCGTCAATGGGAGCCCCCTGCACAGTAAGAAAAAAATATTAATATACACGTAATCACACGATAGAAATGAGTTACCAGTGCGAAGCGATCACCTTGATCCTCTTGTATCGCCGCGCTGAGCCGCCGCTCTTCTCCGGGTCACCGCCGGCTACGGAGACGAACTTGCCGGCCATCATGCCGTCCACGTAGCCACGATTGTAGTCGTCAGTCTCACCCGGGAACAGCTTCTGGGGGTCGGCCTCCACTTCGCTGACATTTTCGGGGGAAACATTCCCCGATAATCCCTCTCCCAGCTCCTCGTTGCTTGAGGAGGGGAAGTCGTAGGAGACGCCATCGCTTTGCTCGTGCCGGCGGGTGCGGTCTCGCTGTTCAGCTTCGAGCACCAGCTTCCTAAACCTGATCGTTGCTGGAGAGAGGCGGCCAGCTTGCTCTTCCTCATCGCTCGGCTCCATGTCCATGTCTCTTGTAGGAAGTACAGAGTCGAATGGGACACGGTTGGCGAATGCGTCAGTATTTATCTCTGACATGAGGACGTAAGGGAGGACAGGTGGAATAGGCACCTCCCTCCTTGTTTCAGAAGCAAACAATCATGGGCTGGGAGTTGCCATATCATTTGTGCATGTAGGGAATGAACAGGGTAGTTTTTTTAGCAGCTACTTTTTTAGCAGCAGGCTTCTTAGCTTTCTTGGGTGATTTCGTGGATGCGGGCTTCTTTGATGCCGCCTCCCTGGGCTTCTTAGCAGCGGCTAGTTTCTTGGCGGCAGCGGGCTTCTTTGCTTTCACTACTTTCTTTGTGGCAGGCTTCTTCGCCTTCACCGCTTCTGCCTTCTTGTTCATCTTGAAAGAGCCAGACGCACCGGTGCTTTTGAGCTGGACCAGAGTGTCTTTAGCGACCAGGCTCTTGACGGCGGTCTTGACGCGGGCCTTGTTCTTCTCCACATCGTAGCCGCCGGCAGCCATAGCTTTCTTGACCGCAGCCAGAGACACACCGCTCCGTTCCTCGGAGGCGGACACAGCCTTTACGACCAGCTCAGCGACGCTGGGGCCGGTCTTCTTGGGTCGGGGAGCCGCCTTCTTTTTGGCGGCCTTGGCCGGAGCGATTTCTGCCATTAGTCTCAGCTTCGGATAGTAGACTAGCTAGTCGTCGTAATGCAAAACGCGCTGAAGGGGCTGTACTTAAAACACAACATGAGAAACATGTAGAGCCAACACACACAGAGCCCCTCCTCGACAAAAACAAGATATTATAAACGACTGTGTATGTTTTGAAATGTAACAAAATGTAAACCAAATAATACTTCAAATCAAATCAGCATTTTCTTATACAATCAACTCTGTCTGTATGGTATAGGCTTTCCTTTCATTTATGGACACATTTGGTACACATCCTGTAACCTTCACATTTCAAAACCTCATGATCAATGTATCCTGCTGTTGCATCCTGTTTATAATTCATCCATGCATGTCTGAGTCTGATTACAATAGAAATTATTTCCACTCGCATAGCGAGTTCAATTAGATCTGCTTTTATAGCAGTACATATATCACATGTGAACTGTTGCAGTAACTTGCTTTCTGTGGTATAAACATGTTTCTTTTTAACCTTTACAATTTTAATATTAAAGCACACTTTTTTCGCCATTTATTAGCCTAATAGGTTATTGTATACGTGCTATATTTAAGTAGGCTGTGAGATTAAAAAGTACGAATGTGCTGAAATTAAACAAACATTTTGATGATTAAATGATTTGACACAGGTCATCTGTCAAAGTTATTAGTTTTCTGCTAAATGATTGGAACACCAGGACACCATTTAATTTATGTAACATTATAAACTATTTGCAGAAAGGAAGCCGATCTGCAAGTTCACAACTTGTTGCATTGCGATTTGTGAACTTATATTCATTGCTATTTTAGGCAAATGCCCCTCCCTAATAATAGTCTCTCTCTCTCTCTCTCTCTCTCTCTCTCTCTCTCTCTCTCTCTCTCTCTCTCTCTCTCTCTCTCTCTCTCTCTCCAGGGTAACAGTAACAACAGTTCAGGTGAACTCCTCCACTTCCCTGAGAAACAGTACAGCCACGCCTCCAAGCTCACGGTAGGCCTATTGCATTAATATGTTGTTATATTCTATTCTATTCTATTCTATTCTATTCTATTATATTATATTATATTATATTCTTCTTATTGTATCATTATTATATTTCATACGAGCAGTAGGCATTAGAAGTAGGCTATAGTTCTACAAGTAAGCATTAGCAGAGGTAGTAACACTGGTCTACACCAATTCTATTTTTTGGCTAATGTTCTCCTCGGAATTTAGATAAGCCTACATATTATATAATAAGCATCAGTAATGTTGGTCTTTGATAGATTGATTGAATACTTTATTAACAGTTACAAATAGTAGGCCTACAGTGGTACGAGTTTACAATGACTGCTAAAAAAACAAGGGCTTGTTTCCACTGTGTTCCTGTGTTGTCCTGTCTAATCCATCTCTCTCTCTCTCTCTCTCTCTCTCTCTCTCTCTCTCTCTCTCTCTCAGGTTGATGAGAAGCTGGTGTTCCTGGTGGACACCCTGGAGGAGGTGTCGCGAGTGTTGGACAGCGAGAGCCTCAACGACACCGACTGGGACCAGAAGGACGTGGACATGTTCAGCAGCCAGCTGTTCCGTCAGACCACCGAACTACAACACTGTGTATGAAGTATAACCATAATAATGACAATGAGAGAGAGGGTGTGTGTGTGTGTGTGTGTGTGTGTGTGTGTGTGTGTGTGTGTGTGTGTGTGTGTGTGTATGTGTGTGTGTGTGTGTGTGTGTGTGTGTGTGTGTGTGTGTGTGTGTGTGTGTGTTTTGTGTGTGTGTGTGTGTGTGTGTGTGTGTGTGTGTGTGTGTGTGTGTGTGTGTGTGTGTGTGTGTGTGTGTGTGTGTGTGTGTTTGTGTGTGTGTGTGTGTGTATACACACGTGAATGGACGAGAAGCATCGTTAGATGTAATTATAATCATCAATCTCATATACACATATATATATAATTTTTATCAGGAATGCAACAAACAAACTATCCATGAAGGCTTCATTGGGTATGTAAGGTATAAGAAAATAAGTATTTTTTGGAGTGAACAACTCCTTACATTTTTTCATCTCCAACATATTTCAAAGGCAAGAACATGCAGTATGAAAGCTTTTCATGGGCTTAAATTAGTACAGCTTTTCTTTGTTTTGTTTTTTTTATTATTTAAAATCCACTCCAGGGCTTTGTAGTTTTATATTTTGTCCATATTTGTCTTGAATTGTAAGGGTGAGATAATTAGTGAAAATCATACATAATTAACATTAGCCTGTATTTGATCCATTCGTTGTAGTTTACAGTTTGGTCATCATCATAACTGTGAGGAGTGTTAACGATACCATTTGACTATACGGTGGAAAGGATTCTTGCTCTTGACTCATACATTTGTCAAATTTGCTGTAAAGCATTTCGCCTTGGGAGTGACAGTGTAAGCATCACAACGTCCAATGTCATCATTTGGTAAAAAATAAGTCATTTCTAGGTTTTGACCACCAATTAGCACTAGTTTTAACAGGTATTTTTTTCAGCAGGCACAACTCTGGCATCAACAGTCCACCTGCATTCTACTGAAGATGTGACTACTGTCCACAATACCACAGGCAGATGTGAGTGCGGTGCTCTATAGACTGACAGCGGTTGCCGCCGGGGCTCCCGCTTGGATCTGCGAGACACAAACACACTCGATCAGTGAGTGTGTATCTGTCATCTAGTTGACTTATATAGGCAATCACGAGAAAACATAATAATAATCATTTTAAATCTCTGCACTGATTCACCCTTAATTTATGCCAATGCAAGAATGCTTGTTACATTACAAAAAAGTATTTTTTTATTTATTTTTTGCTAAAGTCAAAAAGTTGACTCAAAATGACAGGCAGAAAGTTATTTTGGAATGTAAGAAGCATTCTAAGAGGCTGAGAACACCCGGTGCAAAAAAGCACCGGGCTTGCAATGTCGTGGACAATAACTGTGACATATAACCATTGTATTGTTCAATATTCTTTATTCATCACTACGGTAGGAGACCTGGGCGCCGCTTGCAATGTGTTTGCTTTATCTGCGTTTGCCTTATCGGCGTTTGCCTTAGCAGGATTTCCCCGAGAAAACATATGTTTACATTGCCGAAGTATACACAATACAATACAATCAGAATAAAATATGTACAGATGAAAAGAGTGTAGGCCTAATGGTTTTCATGCATCAAGGTTACGTGCAGGCAGAGCCGGGATCATGGTTGTTAAGGTGGTTGGGTTCCATTTGATATCCTTCTATCACAGCAGCTCACAAATCTTGCTGCTGTGTTTGCACATTGTTTTACACACACACACACACACACACACACACACACACACACACACACACACACACACACACACACACACACACACACACACACACACACAGCCATATGGGCTGTCTTCCTCCATATACTGTATGGGCATTCCCATATGAAGTCCTGTTAGATATGGGCTTAATATTGATGACATCGGGAATCTCCATATATGGGCATAAACATACATTTTGTTAGTGGTGCTCATGAGATCACAACATACAATCCCTTTCATGCCCATACATGGAGATCCCTGATCTGAGTATACGACATCACAGTGATGTCACAGTGATTTGTCAGGGGAACCACAGTGTCAGGCCGGCGTTACCAGTCCAGACGGACAGACGAACACGGTCAAGCTGTGACGGTTCTGACAGTGAACTGCGACCTACAGTACGTACGGTCGCAATTCGCCCAAATAATTGTAGTTATCACTTCTCACTGGAGTGACAGTACAGAGACCGCGGCAGTCACATGATCCTTCTGAAACTCACACACTCACACACACACACGCACACACGCACACACACACACACACACACACACACACACACACACAAAACATTTAGTGTGAAATGAGCGCAGAGCGGTGCTATTCATTTCATTAAGCATACCACAAAGCTTGGACAATGTGACCCTGGGCGTACAACAAACTTTAAAGGTATATTCAGTGATTGTATTTCATTCAAATAAAAATATAATTGGTACATTTTCCATTCATTCTCCTCACTAGAATGTGTGCTGACCATATAAGGACTTCCACCATGGCCCGTGTTGCGAGCATAGCTAGATTCCGTTTTCAGAGGTGGCCAGCCAGTCCTCGACCAATCAGGGTAGAGTATGGCCGTAGTTATGTTATGATGTTTAGTTATGATGGTCAAAATAAAAGTTTTGAGAACCACAGTCGCTCTGAATTAAGAATATCTGCTAAATGCCTAGATTGTAAACTACTGAACTCATAAAATGTGACAGTCTCGTAGTGAATCAGTATCATACATATCCTGAAGCTGGAGACGTAGGCCTACCGATATTCAGTGATTGGGTCTAATGATCAAAACGAGAACATTATAATGGTGTAGAAAATCTATAAAAAACTAAACATTTCCACGCTGTGACAAAATGACCCCCGGCCACTTTCATTATCACTGAATACACCTTTAAGCACTGTGTGCCATAAGATGTAGGCCAGATGTAGGCCATGACCCATGAGTAGGCCAAGCTTTATTCATAGCACAGGTTATAGTCGGGGGCGATAGGGATATTTTGCGCGAATCAGTCTCAAAGCACTACATTTTGCATAGATGCAAATAGATGCAATCTAATGATTTAGCTAGGGCGTCCGAGTCAGCGACCTTCGAGGTCGCCACAGCGGCCAAATCAAGTTGGGCTCCCATCAACTTTCTATAGAGGAGGAAAATACCCAGATTTTTTTTTTCACCAAGAGCATCTATCACAATCCTCTACATTAACATAATTACATTAAAGGCATTCTGTTAAAACTCTATAAGTGCTTCTATGCTAGAATAAGAATAAGGAGTGTGTCAACACAATAACTGCCTTTTAATCTGAAGTTTGCTTGGTGCCTTGGTGCCGCGCCGTTTCCTCCATAGGCTGCCGCTATTATTTTGAAGGGCCGGAAGGGGGTTGTTTTTGTTTTTTTGGATTATCACTTGACGGCAACGATTACGTCATCTAGTCACATGACAGTGTGGGTCCAGAAGGGAAACATGGCTGCGCCCTGCCGAGTCTTTTGTGTACATTATACAGGCCACTCTTTGGCTCAGAATGTCTCTTTTGGAGTAAATTAAGCAGCAAGAGCCACTGGCCGCCGCGTCCACGGACGCGTCCATGGACGCAGCCGCGAAAAAAACGGCCGTGGACGCAAGGTCGCGTCCGCGGACGCAAACGGCCGGCCGGCCCGGCCGTGGATGCGGCCGTGGACGCGGCCGTGGACGCAGACGGCCGGGGACGCGGCCGTGGACGAGGCCGTGGACGAGGCCGCGGCCGTGGACGCAAACGGCCGGCCGTGGACGCGTCCATGGACGAGGCCGCGAAAAAAAGGAAAAAAAAGAAAAAAAAAAAAAAGGTGTCTATTGTATGTATTTTTTGATGGAGAATTCAAATATGACCTTCTTTTTTGCATTGGACAACTCTAACCTGCATCAATTGGTATTTTATAATTGCCAATTGTACCCTATCCATCTAAAAAACTAATTGGATGTCTATTGTATGTATTTTTTAATGGAGAATTACCCAGATTTTTTTTTTCACCAAGAGCATCTATCACAATCCTCTACATTAACATAATTACATTAAAGGCATTCTGTTAAAACTCTATAAGTGCTTCTATGCTAGAATAAGAATAAGGAGTGTGTCAACACAATAACTGCCTTTTAATCTGAAGTTTGCTTGGTGCCTTGGTGCCGCGCCGTTTCCTCCATAGGCTGCCGCTATTATTTTGAAGGGCCGGAAGGGGGTTGTTTTTGTTTTTTTGGATTATCACTTGACGGCAACGATTACGTCATCTAGTCACATGACAGTGTGGGTCCAGAAGGGAAACATGGCTGCGCCCTGCCGAGTCTTTTGTGTACATTATACAGGCCACTCTTTGGCTCAGAATGTCTCTTTTGGAGTAAATTAAGCAGCAAGAGCCACTGGCCGCCGCGTCCACGTCCATGGACGCAGCCGCGAAAAAAACGGCCGTGGACGCAAGGTCGCGTCCGCGGACGCAAACGGCCGGCCGGCCCGGCCGTGGATGCGGCCGTGGACGCGGCCGTGGACGCAGACGGCCGGGGACGCGGCCGTGGACGAGGCCGTGGACGAGGCCGCGGCCGTGGACGCAAACGGCCGTGGACGCGTCCATGGACGAGGCCGCGAAAAAAAGGAAAAAAAAAAAAAAAAAAAAAAGGTGTCTATTGTATGTATTTTTTGATGGAGAATTCAAATATGACCTTCTTTTTTGCATTGGACAACTCTAACCTGCATCAATTGGTATTTTATAATTGCCAATTGTACCCTATCCATCTAAAAAACTAATTGGATGTCTATTGTATGTATTTTTTAATGGAGAATTCAAATATTACCTTCTTTTTTGCATAGGACAACTCTAACCTGCATCAATTGGTATTTTATAATTGCCAATTGTACCCTATCCATCTAAAAAACTAATTGGATGTCTATTGTATGTATTTTTTGATGGGGAATTCAAATGTTACCTTCTTTTTTAGATAGGACAACTCTAACCTGCATCAATTGGTGCATCAACCTACTATCTATCTATCTATCTATCTATCTATCTATCTATCTATCTATCTATCTATCTATCTATCTATCTATCTATCTATTTATACTTCACCTTTAGTCCAGAAGAGAGTTCAGCCTCAGGAACTTGCACACATGGAACTGTGTCATGACTGTGTCATGGAGCTAAAACAGAGCTATGTTAAATACTCACAATGACTCTGATGGACCAATCAGGGTGGTGGTGGGGGGAGGGATCAACATGTAGAAGGAGGAGGATGGATCGCACACAGTGGCAAGAGTTGTTTTTTTCTTTATTGTTGCATTTGCATGAGAAACAAACGTTTCGGCTGTAAGCCTTCTTCAGTGTATCTGATACTGCAGGGTGTCTGTGGTCTATTTATAGAAGCTATGACAAGTGCCCAGGTGGACAACATCAATGCCAATCACCCTGTGAGGAGGATGACACCTCGCACCTGAATGGTGATTGCTATCACTGGTTAATGCGTAATAAGTCAACTCTGCTTTTCATTACATAAACAATAAAAATACATGCATTTTTCTTTAACATTATCCACAAATACATAGTCAAACCATCTCATATTAAACTGATATTTGTCGCTGAGGACATCGGGCAACAAATTGCCTTTCATAAATCAGCTTCAACTATTAGGATAACAAATATATATACACTTGCAATAAGCAGCAAATATACCCATGTGAACGGCGGAACGGAGATAATGACGATGTCCAATTCTCTTTTGAGACTGAAATGTATATATCCAATGTGTCACATTTCTTGAAACACAGTATTGTATCAATGGCTAAATAGCCACGTTATCTTTTACTATCAAAACGTGGGCGGTGTCATTATGTCCAAGCCGATCACAGAAAAGGAGACATGCTACATTCTTCATTCATGCCCAGGGGAAATAGTGTTTTTAAATGGTGAATCCAATAGCATTCCCTTTGTAGGAGTAGTTTCTCATGATTACCACCTCTACGGTTAAGCCATACCTTTTCGATACCAATGCACTTGAGATCATCAACTTTGTGATTCTGTTCACAGAAGTGACGCGCCACGGGTGATGTGACGTCAGCTCTCTTAATGTTGCTTCTGTGTTCATTCAGCCTTATTTTCAGCTTTCGGGATGTTTGCCCTATGTAATATTTATTACATGGGCAGTATAGCAAATAGATTACATGAGTTGTGTTACATGTTATCAATGACTTGATGTTAAACTCTCTATTGGAACGTGGATCATGGAAAGTGTTCGTTTTCACCATATTGGCACAAGAAGTGCAGGACCTACAAGGGAAGTTACCTAGAATTATAGGTTTAGATCTGTTAGAATAACAGTCAGCCTTCACTAACCGGTCTCTCAGACTGGTTGCTCTTTTGAAAGTAAACATAGGAGGATGTTGAAAAACATTATTAAGTGATTTGTCCGACGACAGTATGTGCCAATGTTTCGATACTGTGTCTTTTATCACTGCACTCAGAGGGTTATACGTGAGCACATAATTCACAGAAAGTGGTTTCTTCAATTTAGTTCGCTTGGTAAATAATTCTTTTCTTTCAACTTTATTTACCGTCTCAACCGCTGCGTGAAGGCATGACTGTGGGTAACCTTTTTCTATGAACCGATTCAACATGTTATCACTCTGAGATGTGTAATCTCCTTCTGAGCTACAAATACGTTTCAATCTATATAATTGACTAACAGGTAGACTGCGCTTCAAAGGCGTTGGGTGGTGGCTATCAAATAGTAACAAATTGTTTTTGTCGGTAGGTTTTCTATATATAGTGGTTTTCAATTCATTCCCAGCCTTTATGATTTCTACATCAAGGAAATGTATTGATTTCACATTCGTTTCCATTGAAAAGGAAATAGATTCTACACAAGAGTTTAAGTATTGGTGGAAGTTATGGAGTGTCTCCATGTCACCAGACCACACCATAAAAATGTCGTCTATAAACCTTGAATATTGTTTAATGTATTGGTTGTACATATTATTGCTATAAATGTAATCCAATTCAAATTTGCCCATGAACAGGCACGCATATGCGCACGCTGATGGGGATCCCATTGCAGAGCCATATAATTGTTGATAATGATTGTTTTCAAACACAAATACGTTTTTGTTGAGAATGAACTGCATCAATTCAATGATAAATTCATTCGGTGGTCTCTGCTCCACTCGCTTATCAAGAAAGTAGGCGAGTGCATCCAAGCCTAGGGCATGTGATATGTTTGTATATAAAGAAGTTACGTCGAGAGTCACCAGCCAATCGTCATTACTCACATTTTTTATGGTCTCGATTCTGATCAAAAGATCACTTGTATCCTTAACAAATGAAGGCAGTCCTTTAACTAAATCCTGGACATGGAAATCTACAAACTTCGAAATGTTCTCTGTCACAGAGCCCCGACCGGAGACAATAGGGCGCAAAGGAGGGTCGTTGGGACATTTATGGATTTTTGGTAAGCCGTAAATAACCGGCTGAATAGGATGTTTATTAACCAAAAACTTTCCTTCTTTCTCAGTAATCCAATTGTTGGCTATGCCCTTTTGGATGATGGCTCTCAGCTCATCAGTGTGGTTTTCTGTGGGGTTAAATAGCAACTTTTTGTAGTATTTCTTGTCCGTTAGCATATTTTCAATCTTATCACTGTATTTTTGTTTGTCCATTATAGTGATACCCCCGCCTTTGTCGCAAGGTTTTATGATGATGTCTTTATCTTTGGCTAGCGTGTCTAGTGCCTTCTTTTCAGATTGGGTCACATTGTGTTTCCTCTGTTTCAAAGTGTGTTTCCCGTCAAAATTAGTGTCAATCTCTTCCTCTACTAGTCTACAGAAAGTGTTAATAGAATGATTATTAACAACAGGGCAAAACGTACTCTTAGGTTTAAACACGTCTCTATTAACTGGTAATGTTGCAGCACTTGCAATAGAAGACTCAGTACAATTAAAGAAACCTTTTAATTTGATATTTCTAAAAAATTTAAACATTTCTGTTTTCACAGTGAATGATTCCGCACTAGGTGTAGGAACAAAAGATAGTCCCTTAGACAATACCTGCGTTTCATCATCAGTGAGTACACGGGAGGATAGGTTGAATACAAGCGTCTCTGTTTGGGGGGGGATTACCAACCGCTGTGTTGGTTTCTTCGTCCCCTTCCCCCTCTTGCCCCTGCGGGGGCGCCTTCGGGTCTGTCTCTGTCCCGCTGCTGTATGCGCTCTGATGCTCTGATGGCCTGGGCTGGGGCTCTTCTGCCCCGGCCTAAAAAACGTTGAGATGAGGGGCGATATTCTTGCTGGGAGGTTTCGCTGTCGGAGGTGCTTGGCCAGTCGCTGAGTACTGTGGCTGCTGTCGTTGTCTGTCCTTGATATCTTGGTCGTGGGTGGTGGGGTGTCTGGGATAACCATGGGTATTCTTTTCCATTTTTGTAGTCGATTGTATCCCTTCTGAATTTCCAAATTTTCATATCTTGAATGTCAACCTTGAACTTGTCCACTTGGGCTTTGATTTCTTGTACTAGACTGTCCAACGCAGGTTTTTCACAGATCCTTTTGGCTTCGTCGAGGTGGCTCTCAATAGCCGTCTTAGCTGATGGTATTTGGTCTTTTGTATGTGCGATGATGAGCAGCATTACATCTTTTGAGCAGTGGTTTAGTATTTCACACCACTTTTTACAAAAATCTGGATTGTCTCTCCCAATTGTGGGTTCAAAGTTGCGTAGTCTCAACCCCTTTGGTATTTTACCCGCACGATAATATTCGCTGAGTGTTCTTGCGTGTAGTTCCAGGCGCACCTCCTTTTGGTACGCGTGTAGCAGGTTAGATCTTATCTCCCTCACATCAAAATGAGACGAGGCGGTTGTCAAGGTGTCATCCCCGGGGACCAAGATGTTCTCGGCCTCTTCCTGGGTGAAGGTGAATGAGTTTGCTTTTGACTCAGTCATTCTGTTGATCTCTTCGAATGTTGAAGACATTTTTCTTCTCTTGGTCGGCAGCAGGTGGTTGTATTGTAACAATGAATATACTTTTTGGTTACCACCGCGCTCTGACTCTGCTGGTGCGGTATCCCTTTAAATCAACATGTAGAAGGAGGATGGATCGCACACAGTGGCAAGAGTTGTTTTTTTCTTTATTGTTGCATTTGCATGAGAAACAAACGTTTCGGCTGTAAGCCTTCTTCAGTGTATCTGATACTGCAGGGTGTCTGTGGTCTATTTATAGAAGCTATGACAAGTGCCCAGGTGGACAACATCAATGCCAATCACCCTGTGAGGAGGATGACACCTCGCACCTGAATGGTGATTGCTATCACTGGTTAATGCGTAATAAGTCAACTCTGCTTTTCATTACATAAACAATAAAAATACATGCATTTTTCTTTAACATTATCCACAAATACATAGTCAAACCATCTCATATTAAACTGATATTTGTCGCTGAGGACATCGGGCAACAAATTGCCTTTCATAAATCAGCTTCAACTATTAGGATAACAAATATATATACACTTGCAATAAGCAGCAAATATACCCATGTGAACGGCGGAACGGAGATAATGACGATGTCCAATTCTCTTTTGAGACTGAAATGTATATATCCAATGTGTCACATTTCTTGAAACACAGTATTGTATCAATGGCTAAATAGCCACGTTATCTTTTACTATCAAAACGTGGGCGGTGTCATTATGTCCAAGCCGATCACAGAAAAGGAGACATGTTACATTCTTCATTCATGCCCAGGGGAAATAGTGTTTTTAAATGGTGAATCCAATAGCATTCCCTTTGTAGGAGTAGTTTCTCATGATTACCACCTCTACGGTTAAGCCATACCTTTTCGATACCAATGCACTTGAGATCATCAACTTTGTGATTCTGTTCACAGAAGTGACGTGCCACGGGTGATGTGACGTCAGCTCTCTTAATGTTGCTTCTGTGTTCATTCAGCCTTATTTTCAGCTTTCGGGATGTTTGCCCTATGTAATATTTATTACATGGGCAGTATAGCAAATAGATTACATGAGTTGTGTTACATGTTATCAATGACTTGATGTTAAACTCTCTATTGGAACGTGGATCATGGAAAGTGTTCGTTTTCACCATATTGGCACAAGAAGTGCAGGACCTACAAGGGAAGTTACCTAGAATTATAGGTTTAGATCTGTTAGAATAACAGTCAGCCTTCACTAACCGGTCTCTCAGACTGGTTGCTCTTTTGAAAGTAAACATAGGAGGATGTTGAAAAACATTATTAAGTGATTTGTCCGACGACAGTATGTGCCAATGTTTCGATACTGTGTCTTTTATCACTGCACTCAGAGGGTTATACGTGAGCACATAATTCACAGAATGTGGTTTCTTCAATTTAGTTCGCTTGGTAAATAATTCTTTTCTTTCAACTTTATTTACCGTCTCAACCGCTGCGTGAAGGCATGACTGTGGGTAACCTTTTTCTATGAACCGATTCAACATGTTATCACTCTGAGATGTGTAATCTCCTTCTGAGCTACAAATACGTTTCAATCTATATAATTGACTAACAGGTAGACTGCGCTTCAAAGGCGTTGGGTGGTGGCTATCAAATAGTAACAAATTGTTTTTGTTGGTAGGTTTTCTATATATAGTGGTTTTCAATTCATTCCCAGCCTTTATGATTTCTACATCAAGGAAATGTATTGATTTCACATTCGTTTCCATTGAAAAGGAAATAGATTCTACACAAGACACAAGGGAGGGATCAACAATAGACAGAAACTGGATAATGCTTTGTTAACTGTCCCACCTAAGTCCCTGCTAGTCTGAACAAACATCACCTTCCCTCTCATAACACTACTACTACTACTACTAGTACTACTACTACTACTACATTTATATAAAGCTGCTCTTGCATTTGAATTCAAGTCTGACACAAGTTAAGGTTAACTTAGGTAGTAGTTCATTTTGCTGGCTTTTAGGGACTGTGTGTGAGTGTGTAGGCCCACAAATTATTATAATTGTCATTAAGTGACTCAAAGGGAGACATCTAATTGGTGTTTATTATTCTAATATGAACTGTGGGAAGATTATATATTTTTTAGTTTGCACTTAAAGTGTTGTGATATTATTCCTGAAGGAAGAGGGGTATTTTCACAGTCCAGGCTTTGAACCTAAATGCTGTTTACATTTTCTATAAATATTTTTTTATATATAAAACTCAGTTGTGTGGAGTTATTGTGTGCCTTTTCTTGTAGCTAAAGAGTCCATTTGTTCACTAGACATTAAGCCAAGGTTACTATTTTGAGTTGAAGCTAGGTGTTTTATTACTTTGGGGTTTAACATTATTTAATAGGCAAATTCATTGTTATGGTTACTTTAGAAGACTGCTTTTGCATTCATGAGTTAAAAAGAGAGCCAAGCTAATTCAAAGAGTTAAGTTAAAGGAACACAAAACATGGCCAACATACTCTTATCTTTCACAGAACAGACAATTATCATTTATTTTATCTATTTGAGACTATGTAGCTGCTCTTGGGGAAATAGAGCATTAATTTGGGGTGATATATTTATCAGCCTATTCAATTGATAATGACCAATGGGTGCCAGTTTCTAAGTAGTTAAGCATATTAACACAACAATATAAGTGGCCTAGACATGGATATTGCCCACTCAACTCGTAATCTACAGAAATGTCCACCACATCACACAGTATAAAAACTTGGTTCTCCCCATATAAAGGCATGTAGGTAACAGTAACATGATATTATGTCATGAATGATAAAAGTAATGTTCAAACACTTTGATGTGTGTGAGTTACTTAAATGCTGATCAATGTGTGAATCTGGCTCTTATTAAATAATGTTAAACCACAAAGTAATAAAACACCTAGCTTCAACTCAAAATAGTAACCTTGGCTTAATGTCTAGTGAACAAATGGACTCTTTAGCTACAAGAAAAGGCACACAATAACTCCACATAACTGAGTTTTATATATAAATAAATATTTATAGAAAATGTAAACAGCATTTAGGTTCAAAGCCTGGACTGTGAAAATACCCCTCTTCCTTCAGGAATAATATCACAACACTTTAAGTGCAAAATAAAAAAATATATAATCTTCCCACAGTTCATATTAGAATAATAAACACCAATTAGATGTCTCCCTTTGAGTCACTTAATGACAATTATAATAATTTGTGGGCCTACACACTCACACACAGTCCCTAAAAGCCAGCAAAATGAACTACTACCTAAGTTAACCTTAACTTGTGTCAGACTTGAATTCAAATGCAAGAGCAGCTTTATATAAATGTAGTAGTAGTAGTAGTACTAGTAGTAGTAGTAGTAGTGTTATGAGAGGGAAGGTGATGTTTGTTCAGACTAGCAGGGACTTAGGTGGGACAGTTAACAAAGCATTATCCAGTTTCTGTCTATTGTTGATCCCTCCCCCCACCACCACCCTGATTGGTCCATCAGAGTCATTGTGAGTATTTAACATAGCTCTGTTTTAGCTCCATGACACAGTCATGACACAGTTCCATGTGTGCAAGTTCCTGAGGCTGAACTCTCTTCTGGACTAAAGGTGAAGTATAGATAGATAGATAGATAGATAGATAGCTAGATAGATAGATAGATAGATATTAGGTTGATGCACCACTTGATGCAGGTTAGAGTTGTCCTATCTAAAAAAGAAGGTAACATTTGAATTCCCCATCAAAAAATACATACAATAGACATCCAATTTGTTTTTGAGATGGATAGGGTACAATTGGCAATTATAAAATACCAATTGATGCAGGTTAGAGTTGTCCTATCCCAAAAAGAAGGTCATATTTGAATTCTCCATCAAAAAATACATACAATAGACATCCAATTTGTTTTTTTTAGATGGATAGGGTACAATTGGCAATTATAAAATACCAATTGATGCAGGTTAGAGTTGTCCTATGCAAAAAAGAAGGTCATATTTGAATTCTCCATCAAAAAATACATACAATAGACACCTTTTTTTTTTTTTTTTGCAGCCTTTTTTTCGCGGCCTCGTCCATGGACGCGTCCACGGCCGGCCGTTTGCGTCCACGGCCGCGGCCTCGTCCACGGCCGCGTCCCCGGCCGTCTGCGTCCACGGCCGCGTCCACGGCCGCGTCCACAGCCGGGCCGGCCGGCCGTTTGCGTCCGCGGACGCGACCTTGCGTCCACGGCCGTTTTTTTCGCGGCTGCGTCCATGGACGCGTCCGTGGACGCGTCCGTGGACGTGGACGCGGCGGCCAGCGGCTGTCTCTCAAATTAAGTCTCTTTATGGGCCTCTCAATGGATTTACTATGGAGGACGTTCACTTCGCGTGCACGCCCGATGTGCGTTGTAAACAAATCGCGGACATTACTGATGCGGGCGGGTGCGGAGCGACGTACAGTAAGTAATAATACCTTTACTGTATATACAGTAAGATTGACAGTCCTCACCGTCAACGGCACCATGGTTTTAACCCTTTCAATGACGCTGAGGATTTTCAACGGCAGCAGTACAGTTAAAGAAAGAAGAAACAATTGCACTCAGAAGGCAGGATGTGCAGATCTTGCTAATGTGCATTTTGAGTAAAAAAAATAAATAAAAAAAAAGGGTTATTTTTTTTTTTCTATAATTTTTATCCCACAATTTTGGAACCCATTTTTTCACCCAGTGCTAATTGTCTATGTAATCCTTGGCTCTGCTCTCCCTCTGCCGCGCCTGGGGAGACAACGGACTGAGCTCATGCTTCCTTCTATGCATGAGGAGTCCAAGTTGCTTCTTTTCACTTGACAGTGCAGATTTCCCTGGTTTGGATGTAGCGCGTGGAAGGAACACGTTATTCCAACCAGTTCCTTTACCCTCCATCAGGCGCCCCGGCTTGCCAGGGGGAGGCATTATTGAGACCAGGATTACTGCATGTTTTTGTGAGGGTATCAACCCTAGGAGACACGGGGAGAACATGCAAACTCCACACAGAAAGGCCCTATCGCCAACCCCACCTAGGGTGTGGGCGCTGATGACGCGGAGGAGGAACACGCCGCCAGCACCCACATCGTCCCCTGGCGGGAATCGAACCCAGGACCTTCTAGCTGTGAGGCGAAGCGCTAAAAAAGGGTTCTATCTATAAAATGGAACTGTTCTGGTGGTTCTGAACAGCTTTTACAGTCAGTGCATTCTGGAGATAAGCCGGGTTTATACTCAGCTGTGAGCCAGTGTCGCACACCCAAAAATAGCTGACAACATGCAAATGCTCAACGCGTTGCAATGCGGTCGTGAGTGTTAACGATTGGCTATTTTCAGTGTGTGACACTGTTAGGTATTTTGTTGTGGTTTATATCATCTTTTTATCATTTCATATGACCAACTGACCACCTAACCCTAAGGCACAACTCGTGACTGTGTCCTGCTATAATGCCATGTGCAGCATTTACAAGGCCAAGGTTTCTGTCTGGTAGAAATGAGGCCTTATCTACTGCCATGGAGCCTGTACCAAAAACAGTGAGAATTGTTTTGGTTTATAAGGCTCAGCCTGGTGTCATGCAGACCCCAGCGAAGGACATCTCTTCAGGAACCTATGAACTTCATAGCTACTGTATATGGACTCTTTGTCTTGTCATTTGTGGACAAGAAACATCCTATGAACTGTTGAAACGTCATCCATTGACTGACCAAATGACCACACTTATACTCATGTCAAAACATAATTTGTCAGAGAGAGAGCACGAACCATTGAACCATTATTTCTGTACTGTACCTGTCTTAAATTTAGGTTCTGTTATGTACAGTCCATGTGGTCCCATAAGTTAGCCCACCAAAATATCCAATACTTCTTATTTTTTTTCCACTTCCAAAGGCTGAGGTTCACCATTTGAATGCAGAGGGCAGTAACCGAGGCAGCACGCATGCCATGCACTCTTTGAGTTGAGCACCCTCAGAAATAACAGAGCTTCAATAGAGACACACAACCATGTATCAAACAATTGTATATCGGATTTAAAATGCAATTAATGCCCACTGATTCTCCAAAAGCAAATCAGATGGTTGGAATGCGTCCAAAGGGAAGAAGGGGAGGTTCTCGCTCCCAGTTCTCCATTGGCTTCAGCATCTTCCACAGAGCCTGTTATATTTAGATACAAACAAGACAAGTACATTGTCGTTGTTGTGTGAAAACCTTGCATGTCCAGAGGTGTTCGTTTTATCATTTGAGAAAACAGATGATCTACAAGCACACAGCCAATCTACAAGCTCACAACGCCTCACGGTGCGAGGCGTTATGTGCTTGTAGATCGGCTATTTTCACTAGTTTTGTGCGACGGCCTTGTATGATGAAGCAGGGCTTTGCTTAGCCAAAAAAAACATACAAATTTGAAACTTGGAGATACAAGGTTTCTGCCTGACAGATTTGAATACACAAATAGGCAAATATTTAGTTTTTCAAAAATCGTCCAGATGGTGGCGCTAGATGGGACAGATGTGTTTGCGTGATTTTAGGACAAAATCTGTAGGAGCAGTGTCCAAAAATGTGTCTTGCAAGAATCGGGCTCATGGTGGTGCTAGAAGAGGGCCATATGAGAAATGTGAGAGAGTTTGTGGTATGACTGTACAGCTTTGCGTGATTTTAGGGCAAAAGAACTGCTGTAGAAGCAGTGTCCAAAAATGAGCCCTTTGTCAGGCATAAAAGCAGCAACAGCCCCCTGAAAAAGGTGTGATGGTTCAGCTATCATCCCATGACAGTCAGTCATATTTCATATTTCACTTATATTTAACAAACTCCTCGCCATTCACAAATGGAACAATAATACCAAGCTGTGACCAAACATCATTATGTGATTTGTTCGCCAATATTACTATTTGTTCGTTTTATTACTATTCCATGATAGTAATAAAACAAACAGGCAAAACTAAAAGTTAAGTTATGTACATGATGATGATATCTTCTGTTCTTGGCTTTCTATCGGCTTATCTGTAACCTAGCAGGGAGGGCAGTCAGTGGGATGTATGTATGTAGCCTATGTATGTATGTGTATGCATGGGTGATCTGTTGAATAAAAAATAAAGAATAAACCGGCACACTCATCTGCTCCAGTGTAATTTAAGACTATTCATCGCCCGATGATGAGCTTTGGCTCGAGACTCTGTCCTTAAATTACTTTGGAGAAGATGAGTGTGTGCAAGTTTAGTATTTTTATTCATGGTACTTTCCAACCCAGTATTCTATTATTTATTTATTTATTTATTTTATCTGTTGAGTGACTCTTCAGTGAAATGAAAGATATGAAAAATATATCCTGCGATCCTCCCCCGGCAGAGTGTCCCACAAGTGTGGCGTTTTAAGGACTGCGGTGGGTTGGAGAGTGTGTGGAGGTGTTGTTCATCGGGCTGCATGTACACAGGTTGGGCTGGTCAGTGGTTCATGGTGCGTTGTGGAGCTATAAGCCTCTCTGTCTGTCCGTCTGTCTGTCTGTCTCTCTCTCTCTCTCTCTCTCTCTCTCTCTCTCTCTCTCTCTCTCTCTCTCTCTCCTACAGCACGGCCTTGGCTCGTTCTTTCATCTTCTCCTCCTCTCGTCTCTTCATGGCCAGGATCACAGCCATCTCTTACTGCAGTCAGGGGCTTCTCATCTCTTTGGCCTTGTTCTTCTGGTTCCTCTCTTCAAACAGCAACCTGAGTCATAAGGAAAATATACAATGGCGCAGTAAGCAAGCAGTCATCTAAATTAGGACACAGGTTAAAACATAAACAGGGAATGTACACTGCTGCCCCCTACTTTAGGTCTTTATGTTTATGTTATGTCAAGGACACTCAGCTATTGAGCCAAAGACCCCCGTTTGAAAAGGTTTTGTCATTAGCAGTTAGCAGATCTATTCTAATATAACAAGAAATATTTTCTATAATAATATTTTTCTGGGGACCTCTTGGAACCCCCTCAAGGATCCCTGGTGTCCTCAGACCCCCACTTTGAGAAACAATGGAATTCACTAGAGCAGTGGTTTCCAAACATTTTAGCTTGAGATCCAAAAGAGACATTTTGCGAAATGTTTGCTCGTGAAAATAGCAAATCTACAAGCTCACAAACACCATGGCGCAAATCGGCTATGTTCAGCGTTCCTTTTGTTACCTGTCTTTGATGATCCTCTGGAATACTCCATGTAGAAATACTTACAGTTAAAAGTCCGGAATTAAAAATGTACTTGAGTAAATGTACAAAAGTATTGGTATCATAATGTAGACTACTTAACGTTTCAAAAGTTGTAAGTTCTCATTCTGCAGAATGTCCCATTTGGCAGGTTTTCAAAGAATATTTATTTTATAAAATACATAAAACGTTTGAAAATAGTAGATCTAAAAGCCTCACAGTGTGACCTTGTAAATGAGCTATTGTCAAATGTCTGAATACTGAAGTGGTTAATGTAGCCTGGTGTTTTGTAATACACATAAAAATGTACAATGCAACTATTAACTAAAGATTTCAAAAAATTATAGTGGAGTAAAAGAAAATATGATATTTGCCTCTGAGATGTAGTGGACTAGAAGTACAGAGTACAATACTTAGTAAATGTACTTAGTTACTTAACACCACTGAAACATTGTCTGGTACTTAAATTAAGAGGACACAGGTGAACATGCTAAATGAAAAGGTGAAATAAAAGATCTTACAGCATAGGGAACAGACCTGTAGTGGTATCTTTATCTTACCTGGAAATGGTCCAGCAAATATTTTGTGACCACAAAGGGTGCCCCGATCACCACTTCAGACACATACTGAAAAGAAAAGAAAAAAAAGAAAGAAAAGAAGAAAAAAAAGGAAAAAACAAACACATGAGAACATTGTCATTGATGTTTTGTTTTGGGTTTAGAGTTTTTTTTTTTTTCTTTTTTTACTGCAGTGCATTGCTAAACGTGTTCTTTATGACTTCATGTATTCATCGATTTACAGCATATAACTTTTAATATGGCAGCTATGGCCATACATAGGAATGAACCCACTCGACAAGCCAGCACACTAAGCGTCCTCTCGTGCACATTTATGATGGGGCAATTCTTCCCTTTGTAGTGATTCACCTCCTGAAATAAAGTACTAACACCAAATCTCAGTGTATGAAATCACACACTGCCTCAACGTTAATGGACAGTACACTTAGCTGTATCTCATACATTTGGAACCATAAAAAAAGAGAGTAGAACTGTACCTAATCAAAGTGGAACCCCACAATAATATATGGCTTACCCGACAGCTTATATACAGCCTCCAGGAAGTCCACATGGCCAATGTCTGCAAGGAGACTGGTCAAGGTTCATAACAGTGTAACCCGTCCGTTTAGACCCTGGAACGCATCCGTGTCACTCTAGATTTTAACCACTTGAAGAAAGAAGCAAGAAAGGACACAGATGTGTTTTTGGCGTTCATGCGCCACTCTCTGTGGCAAAACTAACACCGGAGGTTCGGTGAATAACATTGGCGTCTATGAGCGCCGGCTGGGACAGCTCATGAACAAAAAATTATTCTGAACGATTGAGACCTTTATAAAACACTCTGCTGTGTTGCTTTTCGGTGAGTACACTGTATAACATTATAGAAGCATCTAAAGAGCACAATTTACGTTTCTGAACTAGCTAGTATCGCAAGACTCTCCACCATTCCCTGTCTGGAATCCAAATCTCACGATATCTCCGAGACAGAAACAGACACCGCCGCCGTTTAGCTGCCTCAATAACATTATGCACTGTGCACATCGAAAAGCAAGTGATTGTAAAAATACCTGTGATATGTCTTCTTTTATATTCCTGGAGCGATTAAATAACAAAGGTCTCTATCGTTCAGTATTATGTTTTGTTCATGAGCACTCATAGAAGCTAATGTTATACACCGAACTTCCGGTGCCAGTTGACTTCTCCTTCTTTGAGGCTTCTTGGTGCTGACGTCAGCTTTGAAGGGTGAAATAACACAGAAATTGCTGGACTTAAAGCCAACTAACCATTATTTCGAACGGCAAAGTAAATTATAACGCTTTGTGCCTTTTACTATGTTGTGTTCTTGATCATGCTAGCCGTATGTCATACTTCACTATTCGGAAATTGCATTACAATTGAGATTTCTGTGTTAACTCTATGGGCTTTTAGCAGGGTTATACCCTTCAAAACATGACTTCAGCACCAGGAAGTTGCTGAGTGGGCGAGCCGTGAATAGGGCTAGTAATACTGAACCTTGTCAATAACATAGATGAAATGTATGTATCATCTGTCAGGTAGAAACCTCCTATGTCCAAAGCTGTTACTTTTCAGGATTCAAATAAACAAATAGCAACACTTTTGAGCTGGGCTGTAGTATGAAGTATGATCAAGCAGGGCATTCATTTACAAAAAAAAAAAAAAAAAAAGAAAGGTTAAAATATGTAGATAAGAGGTTTCTGCCCGACAGTAATAATATATACTTTATTATGCTGTATAGACTCTCCAAAATTGGCATCAAAGTCAATCAGACATATAGAGCAGTGGTTCCCAAACTTTTCAGGTCGAGACCCAAAAGAGATGTACCGGTAAGACATTTGCCCGGGACCCAATCTAAAAGATAATTCAGATCCTAGATCCTGGAGTTGGCTGGAATCAGGGGTGAGATGCCGTGGGCTCGGTTAGGCTTGGCAAACCCAGACTTATTTAGCTAGGGTTAAGGGTTATGGTTAGGTTTAGGCATAGTTTTACTGAGGTTAAGGTTATTGTTAGGGTTACTGAGGTTAGGGTTAGGGTCACTGAAACACCAGCAGAAAACACCATCCCTGCAGCAAGATTAATGTTTGAATGGTGTTTTGCTGCACCTTGGCGCTACCCTGTGGTCATGCGGCTGCACTGCTCAGCTTTTGACAGAGGTCATGCAGGGCTGTATAACCACAGTTCTAGAACAGTGGTTCTCAAACCTTTTCAGGCCGTGACCCCAAAAAAAAATAAAAGAGAAATAATGTTTGACTTGGTTACACACATAAATATTGTGAAAAAGACAAAAGAGCAGATCTACAAGGCATTTTGAGCTTGTAGATCTGCTATTTTCACACTTTCTGCCTCTTTCTTATAATAATTTGACAATTTGGTCATTGTTTGCCAAGTTTTAGTTTGATGATTTATGTTAGTATTAAAAAAGGAATTTAAAGTCCTTAAATTGTCACTTCACTCACTGTCATCACTCACTGTTAGGAGAAATTCCACAACTTCCACAAGCAATGTTTAAACTGAAGTACAACTAATATTCTCACTTGTTTGGGTCCCGTGGAGACATCAAACTTCTCCTGGGTCACGGTCTAAAAATTGGGGAACCACTGCAACCAGACTGTGTGAGGTTTACTTCCATCACACCAGGAGGGCCTCCTGGTTGTTGATTCTTGTCAGTTTTCTCTCTTCCTTTTGTTCCTTGGTCTGGGGTTTGTTCCCTGTTTCTGTCGCATGTTGTTGTTGTTGGTTGTCATGGCTGCCAGTTCCCACCTGATGTTGTGTGGGAATTTGGACTGCTCCAGACCGTACTGAATAACTGCTAGTTTACATAACATCTTCAGACTAGGATTCAAGTCTAAGATGTAGAGTTCATTGTCGTTATTTTTATTTACGAAGAACAAAACAAAATGTCCCACCACGCAACAGTGCAAGAGATGTCCCACCACGCAACAGTGCAAGAGATGTCCCACCACGCAACAGTGCAAGAGATGTTTCTGTGCACACGGACTCGGACGTTTCCCCTTTATCAGGGTACCTCCGAAATTGCTACCAGCAAATCTGCACAGCATTCCATTGTAGACATATTGAGCGTGTGGGAATGTGCGAGGTATTTTCATCCAGAAGTTGGTTTCTGTGTCAAACCTATAGTCTCCAAATACAAGAATCTTTGTCTCGATGATCATGGCAGGGTAACATTCTGAAGAAGTTGGTGGGATTCCTCTGCTGTTAATTAAAGACCAAACCATTGTGCTGGTGTCCAACTTGTACATGTCTCTAGTGAATCCAGTCAACTTGGTAAATCCTCCAAAGACATACATGACCTTCCCCAAGACATGAGCTGAGTGTTTGTGCCTCCCCTCCGGAACAGTCCCAGAAACCTCACGCTTCAACCATCCATGGGTATTGACATCAAGCGCATAAAGCCGGTTGCGGTAAGGGTATCCTCCCCAGATGTAGATGACATCTTCTACAAGCACAGCCGTGTATCCCCAATGAATGGAGGGAACCTCAGGGGGACGTTCTCGTCCAGTTGCCACTGGAGGCAACTTTGTCCAGCAAAAAGACACTGTGTTGAAGACACAGACGTTCATCTGGGACTTGTTGGCCCTGTTGGACAGGCCTCCGAAGCAGTACACCTGGTGCTCCACCACAACGGCAGCACAGGCTGCAATCAGCCCTCCTCTCTGATAAAATGTCCAGTACAACATTCTGTACAATTAAATGGATTCAGATCAATCGCTTCCATACGGCTCTACGATGTGGAGACAAAGAAATTCACGGTCCAGGGAATTCAATATAGTTGATATGTATGTCTGTTTAAATACAGCTTTTGTTTTCTTTTAGCAACTTGGTCATCCAGTTCTATTGATTGCTTCATGATAACAGTAAGTGTGAGTGCTATTTTACCTTCTTTTTATACTGTTTATACTAGTGATGTAAATGTCCATGTCACAGATGTCCATATTTGGCCAGTGAAATGCATAATTAAAGGCAGACAGAGAGCAGTTTGTTTCACCCGCGCAGTTATTTCCCCACATATGGGCCCATTTTTTTTTCTTCAAGTGCCCGGTTCTCTGCTTTTCTTCCCCTGATCCAGGATCATATAGTAGATTTAGACACATTTGATGTGGCAGAATGTGGCTTAATTGCAACTGTGAGGCAAGTGACTTAAAAGCTAAGGGTCATGGGTTCAAACCCAGGCTTGAGACAGTCCCATGGGACTGCCTCTCACACACATCTAAATATCTCACGCACGCCTAATTAGCACAATGAAGCTTTTGCATCATTTTATAATACAATATCACACCTAATTTGAACCAGACAGATTTGGTCACTATAGGCTTGGATGATCCCCCCCCCCCTCTCTCTCTCTCTCTCTCTCTCTCTCTCTCTCTCTCTGTTTTTTTGTTTAATACATTATTAGGTCCATCGTAAGAGCCAAGACAGCAGTAAAATACAAAGCTTACAACTTCATACAATATATAAACACAGGATAATACTTGCAACAGGGGCACTCTTGGGGTCGTTTCTTACTCTTATAAGGAGCCTAACTCCTAATTTTGTTTCGGGAGGGCTCCCCGACCCAAAATGAGTTAGGTTCGGGGGGAGTTCATCCATACTTTCTTAACGGCTAGTGCCGAAGTTGCATGTAAATATTGGAGGTCCGTGGCATGAAAACATTTGTGGCCGAGAAATGAGCGTTGCAGGGCGGATCTGACTGGCCCTCGCGGCTGCACGCTGAATGACTGGAGGTCCAGTGAGTAGCAGCTCCAGCAGGCAGCAGCACCAGTGGTCTCCTCTCTCTCTCAGTCACTCTCCCAAATGCTCGAGCACTGTCGAAAACATTTAATCTACAAGCTCACATTATAGACGTGCCGCCTCTCTTGCTGCATGCATGTCATCACGCAGTCACAACTCGTCAACAACACGGAAAACCAGCAAAGCTGTGTTTAAGCTTTTCTTTTCTCTTTAAAACGGTCGGCGACTAGCGAGACATGCACCAAAGCTCTGCGCGTGCGTGTGTGTGTGTCGCGCGCGCGCCTCCCAGTCCATCACTCTCGTCTCCAGCCAGAACGAGAACCAGCTGACAATGTATCCGCTCTGCGACGCGCAATACACGGCCGGCCACACAAGCTTTGGAAGTTGGCGTGTCTCCCTCCCAAACGACCGCTGTTTCCTTGGCTTCACAGCCGAAAATATTAAATTGGAGCCGGGCTTAATTAATGAGAAGAAACCGCTGAGTACCGAAATTAAGTCGGGACTCGGGAGGTCACAACATTTCGGCAGCACCGTCCGTGGAGCCGAGTTTAGTCGGTTGACCCTAGCAGTAATAACTGCCACCTATAGGAAATTGACTCGTTGGTTCATGCTGACAAGTAACCCCAAATAGTCAGTCATTGCAATCAGAGCACCAAAGTCTGATATCACTGCAGCTAGAAGGCGCTATCCCCTTGTGTCACAGTGCTAGGTTTTGTATTGGAATTCCATAATTGTATTTCTTCAAAACGGGAATCGATTTAAATTCAGTTCATATCTGGGTGATATTGTAATGATGACAAATATGTATCTGTTTATGTTGATAATCAATAAAATGATCACCAAAAATAAATGTGAATTCTTATTTCTCACAGTTAAAGGCATCTGGCCCGCAACCAAAGGCCTTCAGTTGTTCAGTTACTCCTCATACATACACCCATCCACAGGCGGTTATTCTGGGATGTGTGAATGGCCCAGTTTAGCTGTAATTGGAGAGGTAATGATCACACATTTCTTATGACTCCTTTTGTTCTAACACAATGAGGAGGGCAGCTCTTACGATGTAGGGCAAAGCCATTTTATTTCAATAACACGGCTATTTGATGTGCTTTACACAGAACATCAAGCAAAGGGAAAACAAATATAAACCTTGCACTGCAGCAGCTGTTCGCAACTGCTAAAAACTGTTTAAACACAGTTGCACTATGGTTCATCGCAGTGCATATTATATTTCACGTTTGTATTCAAATCACAACTTATTCCACAAGTAAAGACTGTTTATGTAACACTGTCAAGATTTGTTTAAATAAATGTTCAAAGCTCACAGCGCGTCACTTTGTGCCACGCTACAAGCTTTGTACATCTGCTATGTTCTAATAGCTAACATTTAAAATATGGCTTAGGGGGTTAAAGCTGGGGAACCCCCTCAATGACCCCTGGGGTTCAATGCAGGGGTGTCGCACCAAATTCTAGCCCCTGGGTACAAGGATTCACTGAGGCCCCCCATGAATGTTCTTCATAGGGGGAGCCGGGGAGGGGGTTTAACCCATTAAGACTGGGAACACATTATTACACATAAGTTTGTACTTTAACTATTGAAAAATAGCAGATATAGATTGTAGATCTTTACTTCTATTTAAAAAAAAGTAGTATGTTTCTATGTCAGTGGTGCTCAAACCTTTTCATGTGAAGGACCCCAAATTGAAGGACCCCCAGATTTTCACACATTTTCACAACTTTTCAAAAATAGTTAATCTACAGCGCGGCACTCGGTGCTGTGCTGTGAGCTTGTAGATCTGAATTTGTCAATAGCTAAAGTATAAAATAATTAAGGCCCCTCCTAGTAGGTGGCCCTCGTAACACCAGCCCCCCCCCCCCCCCCCCCCCCTTGTGAGCGACACCCCACTTTGAGAACCACAGCTTTAAAGAATCATGAGCCGATATCTCGACTCTTCGTATTTGTCACAAACCCCCTCAATGTTAGCGACAGCGAGGAAGGGGAGACCATGCCAGGAAATTAGTTTATATGAAATTGACTTGTGTATATCAGTGTGTCTTTCATTTTTTTGAAAAAGCAATAAAACCACAAGGATACAGCAATTCGAGGATTACACAAGAAAGTCGTGAGATGTATTTCCGCTGAGGTTCTCAAACACATAATGTAGTTTCAAAGTTTTACTGAAATTACAGTACAGAACACAAGGGTGCCTTGATGCGAGTCCAGGGGTGCCTCAGAATACTTTGATAAATTGGAATTCATCAATATCACTTCAGTTTAACCACTTTAGACCCTCTATACTTAATTGGACCTGAGTTGCACTGTACCTGGTCAGATTTCTTCACAGAATCTTTGCCAAAATTAGCACATCTACAAGCTTGCGACGCGTCGTGAGCTTGTAGATCTGCTATTTTTGGTGAATGCCCACCCCCCCACCCCAGAATAGGGTTGCTGCTGGGGTGGGGTTAGACGCCAATTTATTTTTTAAATCTGTCCTATGATGGAAAGGGATATTCTCTCAAGTGTTCCCTGTGACATACTGTATGTAATTGCGACCGTAGGTCGCATTTACTACAGAAAGCTCCCCCAGGTGTCCGTCAGTCAGTGAGTCAGTCAGTCCGTCAGTCAGTCAGTCAGTCAGTCAGTCACACTTTTGCCCTGCTCATATCTCGGCAACCGTTGCCCCGATCCATGCCAGCTTTTGCACACACACTCCTTGCCTGCCAAACTACAACCTCCAAGGACCCCCGGAGCTCCAGGGACCCCCAAGTCCCTGGGGGACCCCCAGGTGTAAAAAAAAAAATTCCCTCCGTGACTCACGTCACACGTCACACTTTTGCCCTGCTCATATCTCCGCAACCGTTGCCCCGATCCATGCCACATTTTGCACACACACTCCTTACCTGCCAAACTACAACCTCCAAGGACCCCCCCAGCTCCAGGGACCCCCAGCTCCCTCGGGGACCCCCAAGTGTAAAAAATGAGCACATGTGCAAAAATTACCAAATGACCACCCCAACGGGGCTGCTCACAGGGAATTCCTGGGGACCACCCACCCCTCGTGCTCCAGAACGGATGCAAAAGTGGTGGCGCCCCCAGTGGAGGACCCCCTGCCACTGCAGCTCACATAAAATGCCGTAACTCGGGCTAGGAGCGTCCGGGAGAGCCGGGGGCGGTACCTATTCGTCCGCCAAGGCAACGCGGACACCCCACCCCTCATTTCTCACATGGCCCTCTTCTAGCGCCACCTACAGGCCGATTTTTAAAATACATTTTTGGCCACTGCTCCTACAGTTTTGCCCCTCAAATCACGAAAATCACTACACAGTATGTCTACACTCATGTCATCAACATGGATCAGGAAGTTACGGTCGCTTATCTCCCGATTAGGGAGTCTTACTGGTATGTATGACATGAATGCGAGGTTCTAAAATGATGTCATCCAGTGGTGCTGTGAATGAAAACGCTATTTCCAGGGGTGCACTAGTTGAGTCAAAACAGTTTGAGAACCACTGGTGTAGACATTAACAGCAGAAGCTGTAAGTTAAGTCAGTGGTCTGTTGAATGCACAGATGAGAGAAAGGTTTTTTAGAATGTGTACACTGTTGAGGACTGAAAACCTAAACAAGCTCACATCAAAACTCAAAGAAGTTTTAGACCTCAGTTAGAAAAGCTGTGCTACGTTTAACAATAACTACTTTGAAGTGCACTGTTTGTTAGTGTGTGTGTGTGTGTGTGTGTGTGTGTGTGTGTGTGTGTGTGTGTGTGTGTGTGTGTGTGTGTGTGTGTGTGCATGTGTGTGTGTGTGTGTGTGTGTGTGTGTGTGTGTGTGTGTGTGTGTGTGTGTGTGTGTGTGCGTGCGTGTGCGTGTGTGTTTCCTGAAAATAAGCAAAAACAAGCAGCAACCCGCAATTCCCAATTTAATTATTGGCTGTCTGCCATCTGTCTGCATGCTGACATCACTGATACTAAACAGTGTTGCCACCATGGTGCCCAACTGACATCAACAAAGCCCAACTGACCTGAACTGATCACTGACTGACACGTATGCTACAACGGGTATTTCCCGGTCTGGGTTCTCCAACATTAATTCTGAGACTCCTACATTCAATCCCTCATCGCGGACACATGGACATGCAGTGCAGTGTGGTACCTGGGTGGTACTCGGCCAGGGGGGGCAGAGCTCTGCAGGGTGGACACACACGTTGTTCTTGGAACATCCTCTGGGAGGGAGGGAGTGAGTGAGAGAGTGAGAGTGAGAGTGTGGGTGTGTGGGTGTGTGTGTGTGAGAGAAAGAGAGAGAGAGAGAGAGAGAGAGAGAGAGAGAGAGAGAGAGAGAGAGAGAGAGAGAGAACGAGAAAGTTTTATTCATATGAGTACACCTTTATCCTACCACCAAGTTCCACCGATATTAGAAATGTATCTCACAGGAGACTGAGAGACCTGGTCAAATACAGTAAGAGAGATACAACATATCGTTGTAAAATAAGACCAAAACTGTGTTTGTTTTCAGGATTCAAAAGTAGCAAAAAATACAAGCTCAAAATGCGTCTGCTTCTTTTGTATATGAACAAAATAAGGCATTAATTTGCAAAGAAGCAAACATAGCTCTGAGGAAGACACCAAAATGCAGTAGCAATGCAAAATAACAAATCTGAGTTGTGCATGTTTATCTTTTTGGATGCCACTATTTACACTTATCTGTTAAGATATACACACTCACCTGCACTTGTATATTCATGTATGCATACATGCAGAAAAATACATGCATCTATACACACTACTGTACAAACACACACAATCACACCAGCACTTACGTACTTACAGTATCATACATTTGCTCATACACATCCGTATATGCATGCACAGACTGGGGACTTTTTCCTTGTCACAGTCACCAAATGCTTACTCAGGGGGTAAAACAAGGAGCCTCCGTTCTATTATGTAAAGTGTCTTGAGACAACTTGTGATTTGGCACTGAGAAGCTATTCAGTATTTTCAGGCACTATAGTAAAATGTAAATATAGCTGCAAGCAGCGATAAAGTGGCCAAGGCAAAAGCATCAAGGGAAAGCAAAGAAGACATCAAAGAGAAACTAGAAGCAGTGTTCTTCCGAACAGGTCAGGTGTTTTTTTTGGCCCACTGGTGACTCTATAACAGGCCAATGTGAGAAGGGTGGCATCTGTTCCTTGGCCTAGTGGGAATGTGTGTGCAAAATCTCACACACATAGCAGGCTGCGTTTGAGACAATTTGTTCAAAAAGGAGCAATCCTGCAAACCTTGGAATTCAATTTTAGCCAATTAGATAGAATATGATATCGGACAAATCCGTCATGATCACATCACTGTAGAGATACTGTGTACTGATTTGTGTGATTTTCTGTCTATAGCTGCAGAGCGAGATGAACAAATCTCAGTGAGAGTTGCAAGGGCCCCATAGCCTAGTGCAGTGTTTGTTATTTTTGCCTTTTTCTTGAGTTTTGCCTTTTGTTCCCGTTCCCGAGTTCTTCATTTTTAGATTTTTGGCAAAGTTTATTTTTGCCATTTTTGAATTTTGGGTTTCACTGTACAACTGCATGGTGGGGGCTGGATAAATAAAAATCTTAACGAGACACAAATTGCTTATTATAAGCAGACATGGCAACCCAGAACCCAACTACTGACACTTTAATGCAAGGACAACAGGAAATCAAATGATGTTTTTCAGGACAGCTTTTTCAGCCCCCGCCTTTTTCAGGATATGAACAGGATAACAGGGGCGGTGCCAGGAATAACATGAATATATAGAGATAAATAGTAATACTGAATAAAAGTACGAAGGTATTGGCATCAACTTGAATTTTTTTGAAAATAGCAGATCTACAAGCTCACAATGCAATGCAACGCATGAGCATTTACTGGAGTAGCCTAGAAGTAAGACTATACAAGTGAAGTATAAAATACCTCAAAATTATACTAAGGATAGTATTTGAGTAAATGTACTCA
This sequence comes from Nannobrachium achirus, assembly GCF_963921795.1. Classification (NCBI taxonomy): domain Eukaryota; kingdom Metazoa; phylum Chordata; class Actinopteri; order Myctophiformes; family Myctophidae; genus Nannobrachium; species Nannobrachium achirus. The sequence goes on from NC_137813.1 coordinate 57,842,244, forward strand.
GTTACTTTTACACCCCTGGCATTGTAGACCCAGATGCTTGTGAAACATGATAAAGAAATAGTCATGCAATAGTATGAATTTCAGTTTATTTACACAAAGGATTTGCAATTGCAAAATATTTGGCAGCATTATTTTCTGTAAGTGGCTAGCAGAGTCAGACTTAACTAAACTTAAATTGTTTTTATTGAAAAACGTTGAGGGGAAGGCGGCTGGGGGTCAAAACTTGGAACTTTAGGCGCTCACATGGGGCTGCCGTCCTGTGGGCAGAGCAGACTATGGATTCCAATTGGGGGGTGTTGGAACCCAGCCAGCCTAGGTGGGGGAGGGAGAGAGAAATGAGGTGAGCTTCAGAATAATTACAGTTGAGCCACAAGTTAGAGAAGAGGTGTTCAATCTGCCCGTTCCACACAATTCAGAATAATGAACCCACTTACACTGCCGTTCTTTGGCTTCAATGAAGCAATCTGGGAGCTGGTACTGATTGTCAGCTGATTGTCAGATGGGCTTCAGGTGTGAGGCTGAGCTTCCCCTGCATGGTTTGAAACAATAAACGAATAAATGAATGCACTCAAACATCATTACTTTATAAAGAAACTCAAAGTCATTACTTCAAAATCAAATCAAACTAGGAATGAGTGTCACTGCGGCTGCTTTTTCCTACCCATAACCATAGGTCAGACAGGATTGTGTCAGTCTTTCTGCAGGCTCGCCATCTTTCAGATTCAGTTCTAGGCAATAAACCTGGCCTGGATCAAAGAAAAAGGCCAAATGAATAGAAAAACAACAAATTCAAATAATCTGCTGCACTACAGGCTTGAAACAAAATAATTCCATTAATCTCCCCAACTAGGCATTGGCATTAAACTCAAAATACATCAATTCAATAATCAACGTTGCAGCTAACATACAAGCATTACATTCCAAAAGAAATCGTTTAACATTTAGATACCAAAACCAAAAACAACATAACATTTCAGAGCACATGGTCAGCTTACCAAGTGACACATTGTTCCTCCATCATACACAGCCAGTGTATCGAGTGGATCAGGTAGGTATGTTCAGGTGAGGTAAATCTAAAAGACAAATTATAGTATGGGTAAGTATAATGAATGAAACTGTTAGAAATTGGAATAGTTGTTGGAATAATGAACAGTGTACAGACCTGCAGCTGCTGCATAATGTAGCAGTGAGTAGCAGCAACCACCAGCACCATGCGGCTTCAAACAATCTGAGAGGGGGGGAGTGGCCTCAACTCAACCACTATTTATACCCTTGCTTAAGAAGGTTGCCATGTTTGGTCGGGTTGCCATGTTCAGTTGCAGTACCAGGGTTTTCACGGCAAAATGTTGTAAAATGTATTTTAAATGCATGAGGTAAGGCTTGAACAGGGGACTTCTGGAATGATAGACAAAGGCCTTACCATGTGAGCTATGCACAGCTCTGCACAGTGAGAAAATATTACTTTAAATGTTTGTTTTAGAAGCAGAAGAATAATTTGCATAAAACTTGCAATGTTGATAGAATTATTAAAAAAGCATGTTTCAATTTTTAAAAAATCCGATCTGACAGATCTTTAGATATTGGTCCAAAGTTCATGTAAAAAAAGTTCTGTGCACGTGACGCGAAAGTTCCGGAATAAAAGATGGTTTAAGTGTTTTACGAACTGCTCCAAAAGGCGGAAAATCGAAGGGCGGAGCTTACTTAACAAAAACACAGATGTCTTCAGCTTGAGTCAAGGCACGCGTGTAAGCAAGTTGCATGTCTTCAAACAAAACGAGGCATGACTTATGCCCCTTTAAAGTTTGAGTTTTCAAACGCTTCGTATAGCGCCCCCCTTTGGCCAATTGGAGTAAGATTGCTTTCAGTGATATTTGGACTAATCCTCTACATATTTGCTAAATGCCATGAACGTGTCACTTTGCATGTATGATTTAGAGGCAGAAGAATAATTTGCATATAACTGCAACATTGAGTGAATTATTACAAAATAATGTTTCGCTTTAAAGAAAATCCGCCTAAGTTTTCAGACCGTATTGGTCCAAAGTTCATGTAAAAAAAGTTTCGCGCACATTACGCGAAAATCCCAGGAGGAGATACATTTTTACTGTTTTTCATATAATTCAAAATTGTGGGAGAAGTAAAGGTCAGAGGTCAAAAGTCAGAGCGTAAAAGTTGTTCGGCATGAGGAGACGCATAAGTGTATACAGGTTCCACTGCTGTACCTGAAACAGGGCATGAGCTACACCAGTTCAAAGTTTGCACTTTCGAAGGCTTCCTACAGCGCCACCCTTTGGCCGATTGTTGCGAGCTTCGCGTTTTAGCCGTTTGGCATGGTCCTCTGCCATACTGCCATGAACGTGTCACTTTGCAGTATGATTTAGAGGCAGAAGAATAATTTGCATGAAACTGCATTATACGGTTAATTATTAAAAAATAATGTTTCGCTTTAAAGAAAATCCGGCTAACTTTTCAGACCGTATTGGTCCAAAGTTCATGTAAAAAAAGTTTCGCGCACGTTACGCGAAAATCCCAGGAGGAGATACATTTTTACTGTTTTTCATAGAATTCAAAAGTTTGGGAGAGGTAAAGGTCAGAGGTCAAAAGTCAGAGCGTAAAAGTTGTTCGGCATGAGGAGACGCATAAGTGTATACAGGTTTCATTGCTGTACCTGAAACAGGGCATGAGCTACACCAGTTCAAAGTTTGCACTTTCGAAGGCTTCCTACAGCGCCACCCTTTGGCCGATTGTTGCGAGCTTCGCGTTTTAGCCGTTTGGCATAGTCCTCTGCCATACTGCCGAGTTTCGTAAAAAGCGACTGCACGGTCTAGCCGCTAGAGCAAAAGTGGCGGAAGAATAATAATAATAAATATAGCTGCAAGCAGCGATAAAGTGGCCAAGGCAAAAGCATCAAGGGAAAGCAAAGAAGACATCAAAGAGAAACTAGAAGCAGTGTTCTTCCGAACAGGTCAGGTGTTTTTTTTGGCCCACTGGTGACTCTATAACAGGCCAATGTGAGAAGGGTGGCATCTGTTCCTTGGCCTAGTGGGAATGTGTGTGCAAAATCTCACACACATAGCAGGCTGCGTTTGAGACAATTTGTTCAAAAAGGAGCAATCCTGCAAACCTTGGAATTCAATTTTAGCCAATTAGATAGAATATGATATCGGACAAATCCGTCATGATCACATCACTGTAGAGATACTGTGTACTGATTTGTGTGATTTTCTGTCTATAGCTGCAGAGCGAGATGAACAAATCTCAGTGAGAGTTGCAAGGGCCCCATAGCCTAGTGCAGTGTTTGTTATTTTTGCCTTTTTCTTGAGTTTTGCCTTTTGTTCCCGTTCCCGAGTTCTTCATTTTTAGATTTTTGACAAAGTTTATTTTTGCCATTTTTGAATTTTGGGTTTCACTGTACAACTGCATGGTGGGGGCTGGATAAATAAAAATCTTAACGAGACACAAATTGCTTATTATAAGCAGACATGGCAACCCAGAACCCAACTACTGACACTTTAATGCAAGGACAACAGGAAATCAAATGATGTTTTTCAGGACAGCTTTTTCAGCCCCCGCCTTTTTCAGGATATGAACAGGATAACAGGGGCGGTGCCAGGAATAACATGAATATATAGAGATAAATAGTAATACTGAATAAAAGTACGAAGGTATTGGCATCAACTTGATTTTTTTTTGAAAATAGCAGATCTACAAGCTCACAATGCAATGCAACGCATGAGCATTTACTGGAGTAGCCTAGAAGTAAGACTATACAAGTGAAGTATAAAATACCTCAAAATTATACTAAGGATAGTATTTGAGTAAATGTACTCAGTTACTTTTACACCCCTGGCATTGTAGACCCAGATGCTTGTGAAACATGATAAAGAAATAGTCATGCAATAGTATGAATTTCAGTTTATTTACACAAAGGATTTGCAATTGCAAAATATTTGGCAGCATTATTTTCTGTAAGTGGCTAGCAGAGTCAGACTTAACTAAACTTAAATTGTTTTTATTGAAAAACGTTGAGGGGAAGGCGGCTGGGGGTCAAAACTTGGAACTTTAGACGCTCACATGGGGCTGCCGTCCTGTGGGCAGAGCAGACTATGGATTCCAATTGGGGGGTGTTGGAACCCAGCCAGCCTAGGTGGGGGAGGGAGAGAGAAATGAGGTGAGCTTCAGAATAATTACAGTTGAGCCACAAGTTAGAGAAGAGGTGTTCAATCTGCCCGTTCCACACAATTCAGAATAATGAACCCACTTACACTGCCGTTCTTTGGCTTCAATGAAGCAATCTGGGAGCTGGTACTGATTGTCAGCTGATTGTCAGATGGGCTTCAGGTGTGAGGCTGAGCTTCCCCTGCATGGTTTGAAACAATAAACAAATAAATGAATGCACTCAAACATCATTACTTTATAAAGAAACTCAAAGTCATTACTTCAAAATCAAATCAAACTAGGAATGAGTGTCACTGCGGCTGCTTTTTCCTACCCATAACCATAGGTCAGACAGGATTGTGTCAGTCTTTCTGCAGGCTCGCCATCTTTCAGATTCAGTTCTAGGCAATAAACCTGGCCTGGATCAAAGAAAAAGGCCAAATGAATAGAAAAACAACAAATTCAAATAATCTGCTGCACTACAGGCTTGAAACAAAATAATTCCATTAATCTCCCCAACTAGGCATTGGCATTAAACTCAAAATACATCAATTCAATAATCAACGTTGCAGCTAACATACAAGCATTACATTCCAAAAGAAATCGTTTAACATTTAGATACCAAAACCAAAAACAACATAACATTTCAGAGCACATGGTCAGCTTACCAAGTGACACATTGTTCCTCCATCATACACAGCCAGTGTATCGAGTGGATCAGGTAGGTATGTTCAGGTGAGGTAAATCTAAAAGACAAATTATAGTATGGGTAAGTATAATGAATGAAACTGTTAGAAATTGGAATAGTTGTTGGAATAATGAACAGTGTACAGACCTGCAGCTGCTGCATAATGTAGCAGTGAGTAGCAGCAACCACCAGCACCATGCGGCTTCAAACAATCTGAGAGGGGGGGAGTGGCCTCAACTCAACCACTATTTATACCCTTGCTTAAGAAGGTTGCCATGTTTGGTCGGGTTGCCATGTTCAGTTGCAGTACCAGGGTTTTCACGGCAAAATGTTGTAAAATGTATTTTAAATGCATGAGGTAAGGCTTGAACAGGGGACTTCTGGAATGATAGACAAAGGCCTTACCATGTGAGCTATGCACAGCTCTGCACAGTGAGAAAATATTACTTTAAATGTTTGTTTTAGAAGCAGAAGAATAATTTGCATAAAACTTGCAATGTTGATAGAATTATTAAAAACTATTAAAAATGCATGTTTCAATTTTTAAAAAATCCGATCTGACAGATCTTTAGATATTGGTCCAAAGTTCATGTAAAAAAAGTTCCGTGCACGTGACGCGAAAGTTCCGGAATAAAAGCGGGTTTAAGTGTTTTACGAACTGCTCCAAAAGGCGGAAAATCGAAGGGCGGAGCTTACTTAACAAAGACACAGATGTTTTCAGCTTGAGTCAAGGCACGCGTGTAAGCAAGTTGCATGTCTTCAAACGAAACGAGGCATGACTTATGCCCCTTTAAAGTTTGAGTTTTCAAACGCTTCGTATAGCGCCCCCCTTTGGCCAATTGGAGTAAGATTGCTTTCAGTGATATTTGGACTAATCCTCTACATATTTGCCAAATGCCATGAACGTGTCACTTTGCATGTATGATTTAGAGGCAGAAGAATAATTTGCATATAACTGCAACATTGAGTGAATTATTAAAAAATAATTTTTCGCTTTAAAGAAAATCCGCCTGAGTTTTCAGACCGTATTGGTCCAAAGTTCATGTAAAAAAAGTTTCGCGCACATTACGCGAAAATCCCAGGAGGAGATACATTTTTACTGTTTTTCATATAATTCAAAATTGTGGGAGAAGTAAAGGTCAGAGGTCAAAAGTCAGAGCGTAAAAGTTGTTCGGCATGAGGAGACGCATAAGTGTATACAGGTTCCATTGCTGTACCTGAAACAGGGCATGAGCTACACCAGTTCAAAGTTTGCACTTTCGAAGGCTTCCTACAGCGCCACCCTTTGGCCGATTGTTGCGAGCTTCGCGTTTTAGCCGTTTGGCATGGTCCTCTGCCATACTGCCATGAACGTGTCACTTTGCAGTATGATTTAGAGGCAGAAGAATAATTTGCATGAAACTGCATTATACGGTTAATTATTAAAAAATAATGTTTCGCTTTAAAGAAAATCCGGCTAACTTTTCAGACCGTATTGGTCCAAAGTTCATGTAAAAAAAGTTTCGCGCACGTTACGCGAAAATCCCAGGAGGAGATACATTTTTACTGTTTTTCATATAATTCAAAATTGTGGGAGAGGTAAAGGTCAGAGGTCAAAAGTCAGAGCGTAAAAGTTGTTCGGCATGAGGAGACGCATAAGTGTATACAGGTTTCATTGCTGTACCTGAAACAGGGCATGAGCTACACCAGTTCAAAGTTTGCACTTTCGAAGGCTTCCTACAGCGCCACCCTTTGGCCGATTGTTGCGAGCTTCGCGTTTTAGCCGTTTGGCATAGGCCTCTGCCATACTGCCGAGTTTCGTAAAAAGCGACTGCACGGTCTAGCCGCTAGAGCAAAAGTGGCGGAATAATAATAATAATAATAATAATAGTGATGAAGTCCAATAACAATGAGTGGCCAAGGCATTGCCACTTCGTGGCCTTGGCCACTAATAATAGTGCTGAAGTCCAATAACAATGAGTGGCCAAGGCTTTTGCCACTTCGTGGCCTTGGCCACTAATAATAGTGATGAAGTCCAATAACAATGAGTGGCCAAGGCATTGCCACTTACACACTGACTGGCTTTTTACTTGGGTGTGGTGGGTAGTGACTGACTCAGGCCTGCACAATGTGAAAAGATCACACAAAGATGAGGTTTCTTCCTTTATGTAACGATGCCAGCTTTTTAGAATATTAATTTGCCTCGGACGCTTCATAGGCATATTAGATAAAGGTCCTTAGATTGAGTGTAGAATGTTTCATGCAAATTGCTCAAAAATCACAGGATAAATACGGGTTTAAGCGTTTTACAAACTGCTTAAAATCATATAGCGGCCCGCTTTGGCCAATTGGGTTAAGATTGGTTTCAGTGATATTTGGACTAACCCTCTATAGTAGTTCATCATGAAAATTTGACTGCATGTATGTTTTAGAGGCAGAAGAATAATTTGCATGAAACTGCAATATTGATTGAATTATTAAAAAAGCCTGTTGGAGACCATATTGGAGGCTTAGTCTAGCCGCCTGTGCCCTACAGACATATGCACTCAGCTTAAATATATTGCACGCACACGCATGCACGCACGCCACACAGCGAGAGAGCTGCAAGGCCCTTTCCAAGAGCATAGTCTAGTGCAGTGTTTATTATTTTTCCTTTATCTTGAGTTTTGCCTTTTGTTCCTGAGTTCTATTTTTGTCAAAGTTTATTTTTGCTATTTTTGAATTTTGGGTTTCATTGTAGGCTACAAAATTGCATGGAGGAGAAATTAAAATCTTAAAACGCCCCTCTTAAGCCGTTCTTTAGAGCCTCCTAGGCCATCAGCCAACTTCACATACTGGTTTAAAAATATTAGAATGCCCAATAACCAACTATAGTATTTTTAGAGACACAAATTGCTTATTATAAGCAGACATGGCAACCCAGGTACATTCAGAGCCCAGAGCGCCAACTACTGACACTTTAATGCAAGGAGAACAGGAAACCAAATTATGTTTTTCAGGACAGCTTTTTCAGCCTCCGCCTCTTTCAGGATATGAACAGGATAACGGGGGTGGTGCCAGGATTAACATGAATATATAGAGATAAATACTGAATAAAAGTACAAAGGCATTGGCATCAACTTGAAACATTTTGAAAATAGCAGATCTACAAGCTCACAATGCAATGCAACGCATGAGCATTTACTGGAGTAGCCTAAAAGTAAGAGTATACAAGTGAAGTATAAAATACCTCAAAATTATACTAAGGATAGTATTTGAGTAAATGTACTCAGTTACTTTTACACCACTGGCATTGTAGACCCAGATGCTTGTGAAACATGATAAAGAAATAGTCATGCAATAGTATGAATTTCAGTTTATTTACACAAAGGATTTGCAATTGCAAAATATTATAGCAGCATTATTTTCTGTAAGTGGCTAGCAGAGTCAGACTTAACTAAACTTAAATTGTTTTTATTGAAAAACGTTGAGGGGAAGGCGGCTGGGGGTCAAAACTTGGAACTTTAGGGGCTCACATGGGGCTGCTGTCTGGGGCAGCCAGCCTAGGTGGGGGAGGGAAAGAGAAATTAGGTGAGCTTCAGAATAATTACAGTTGAGCCGCAAGGTAGAGAAGAGGTGTTCAATCTGCCCGTTCCACACAGTTCAGAATAATGAACCCACTTACACTGCCTTTCTTTGGCTTCAATGAAGCAATCTGGGAGCTGGTACTGATTGTCAGCTGATTGTCAGATGGGCTTCAGGTGTGAGGCTGAGCTTCCCCTGCATGGTTTGAAACAATAAATGAATGCACTCAAACATCATTACTTTATAAAGAAACTCAAAGTCATTACTTCAAAATCAAATCAAACTAGGAATGAGTGTCACTGCAGCTGCTTTTTCCTACCCATAACCATAGGTCAGACAGGATTGTGTCAGTCTTTCTGCAGGCTCGCCATCTTTCAGATTCAGTTCTAGGCAATAAACCTGGCCTGGATCAAAGAAAAAGGCCAAATGAATAGAAAAACACAAATTCAAATAATCTGCTACAGGCTTGAAACAAAATAATTCCATTAATCTGCCCAACTAGGCATTGGCATTAAACTCAAAATACATCAATTCAATAATCAACGTTGCAGCTAACATACAAGCATTACATTCCAAAAGAAATCGTTTAACATTTAGATCCCAAAACCAAAAACAACATAACATTTCAGAGCACATGGTCACATTGTTCCTCCATCACACACAGCCAGTGTATGGAGTGGATCAGGTAGGTATGGTCAGGTGAGGTAAATCTAAAAGCCAAATTATAGTATGGGTAAGTATAATGAATGAAACTGTTAGAAATTGGAATAGTTGTTGGAATAATGAACAGTGTACAGACCTGCAGCTGCTGCATAATGTAGCAGTGAGTAGCAGCAACCACCAGCACCATGCAGCGTCCAAACAATCTGAGAGGGGGGGAGTGGCCTCAACTCAACCACTATTTATACCCTTGCTTAAGAAGGTTGCCATGTTTGGTCGGGTTGCCATGTTCAGTTGCAGTACCAGGGTTTTCACGGCAAAATGTTGTCAAATGTATTTTAAATGCATGAGGTAAGGCTTGAACAGGGGACTTCTGGAATGATAGACAAAGGCCTTACCAGGTGAGCTATGCACAGCTCTGCACAGTGAGATAATATTACTTTAAATGTTTGTTTTAGAGACAGAAGAATAATTTGCATACAACTTGCAATATTGATTGAATTATTAAAAACTATTAAAAATGCATGTTTCAATTTTTAAAAAATCCAATCTGACAGATCTTTAGATATTGGTCCAAAGTTCATGTAAAAAAAGTTCCGTGCACGTGACGCGAAAGTTCCGGAATAAAAGCGGGTTTAAGTGTTTTACGAACTGCTCCAAAAGGCGGAAAATCGAAGGGCGGAGCTTACTTAACAAAGACACAGATGTTTTCAGCTTGAGTCAAGGCACGCGTGTAAGCAAGTTGCATGTCTTCAAACGAAACGAGGCATGACTTATGCCCCTTTAAAGTTTGAGTTTTCAAACGCTTCGTATAGCGCCCCCCTTTGGCCAATTGGAGTAAGATTGCTTTCAGTGATATTTGGACTAATCCTCTACATATTTGCCAAATGCCATGAACGTGTCACTTTGCATGTATGATTTAGAGGCAGAAGAATAATTTGCATATAACTGCAACATTGAGTGAATTATTAAAAAATAATTTTTCGCTTTAAAGAAAATCCGCCTGAGTTTTCAGACCGTATTGGTCCAAAGTTCATGTAAAAAAAGTTTCGCGCACATTACGCGAAAATCCCAGGAGGAGATACATTTTTACTGTTTTTCATATAATTCAAAATTGTGGGAGAAGTAAAGGTCAGAGGTCAAAAGTCAGAGCGTAAAAGTTGTTCGGCATGAGGAGACGCATAAGTGTATACAGGTTCCATTGCTGTACCTGAAACAGGGCATGAGCTACACCAGTTCAAAGTTTGCACTTTCGAAGGCTTCCTACAGCGCCACCCTTTGGCCGATTGTTGCGAGCTTCGCGTTTTAGCCGTTTGGCATGGTCCTCTGCCATACTGCCATGAACGTGTCACTTTGCAGTATGATTTAGAGGCAGAAGAATAATTTGCATGAAACTGCATTATACGGTTAATTATTAAAAAATAATGTTTCGCTTTAAAGAAAATCCGGCTAACTTTTCAGACCGTATTGGTCCAAAGTTCATGTAAAAAAAGTTTCGCGCACGTTACGCGAAAATCCCAGGAGGAGATACATTTTTACTGTTTTTCATAGAATTCAAAATTGTGGGAGAGGTAAAGGTCAGAGGTCAAAAGTCAGAGCGTAAAAGTTGTTCGGCATGAGGAGACGCATAAGTGTATACAGGTTTCATTGCTGTACCTGAAACAGGGCATGAGCTACACCAGTTCAAAGTTTGCACTTTCGAAGGCTTCCTACAGCGCCACCCTTTGGCCGATTGTTGCGAGCTTCACGTTTTAGCCGTTTGGCATAGTCCTCTGCCATACTGCCGAGTTTCGTAAAAAGCGACTGCACGGTCTAGCCGCTAGAGCAAAAGTGGCGGAATAATAATAATAATAATAATAATAGTGATGAAGTCCAATAACAATGAGTGGCCAAGGCATTGCCACTTCGTGGCCTTGGCCACTAATTAGCAGTAGATTGTCAATCACAGAGGCCTCTCAGTAAATAAATATTGCATGCCTCCTTCACCACATGGTATATGATGCCCTTAAATGCTTTGAGTCGATAATATAAGTGTGTCTCATTTTAGATATTTTTTGTAGATTATTAAACTCCCAAGCTGAACAGTAAGAATAAAATGAAGTTTACCTCAGATCTGTCTCACGTTCCAACACGGCGTACATTCAGTACAATACTTAACTAGAAGAAGTGCTCTTCCGAGCACAGGTCTCCACAGCCACGTGTCCTGGTGGTTCTATAATAGGCCAATGTAAAAAGGTTGGCATGTGTTCTTCACCAATCTTAGACCTTTCATGGCGCCACCATGAGGCTGATTTGACCATTTTGTAGTTCTTCCTTGGCCTTTTGTGATTGTGCGTGCACAATTTCATTACAATTGCACGCTGTGTTTGATTTGAGGCATTTTGTTCGAAACAGATCAATCCTGCAAAGTTTGGAGGCCAATCTTAGCCAATCAGAATTGAATATTTAATACGGGACAGATCCGTCTTGATCATATGACTGTAGAGATACTGTGTACTGATTTGTGTTAATTTTGGGTAAAATCTGAAGGAGTAATATCCAAAAATGTGTCTTACATAAGTCGGCCTCCTGGTGGCGCTATAAAAGGCTGAGTGGGGCAGAGGTTCTGAATTGGCATCCAGGGAGTGCGCTTACAAACCATGAATCAGCCTGTTATAGCGCCACCATGAGGCTGATTTAAAAAAATTGAGGTGGCATTTATTCCTCGGCCTAGTGGGAACGTGTGTGCGCGATTTCATGTTAATTGCACTCTGCATTTGTGATTTGAGGCATTTTGTCCAAAACGGACCAATCTTACAAACTTTGAAAGCCAATATCAGCCAATCAAAGGATGGAATATGGACAATCAGACAGATCCGTGTCGATCACATGACTGTAGAGACACTGTCTACCGATTTGTGTGATTTTTGATCTTTTTCATTGTCTCTTGTCCCGCTAGATGGCTAGATGAAAAATATGCCTGTAAGATGTTTCTCACAAGACAGTATGTGTTGATAACGTGTTACTGATTACAGTGAAATATCTATCAAAATATGTTAATTGTATTACTATCATGTTATGACCTACTGTTTCCTCTATTTACTGTCTAGCTGGGAACACATGAAGAAACACATTTGCCAAAAAACAGAACCCAAAATTACAAGAAAAAGTTGCTGAAACACCTGCAATGCAATAAGATAACAGTTATTTATGGAAACATTATTAACAGAGATAAACTGGCAACTGCAATCCTAAACACCATGTTTCTGGGGGTTTTAATATACTGAACAGCTCCACTGACAAGCAAATGATCCTGTGTGTGTGTGTGTGTGTGTGTGTGTGTGTGTGTGTGTGTGTGTGTGTGTGTGTGTGTGTGTGTGTGTGTGTGTGCGTGCGTGCGTGCGTGCGTGCGTGCGTGCGCGCGCGCCTGATGTGCGTGAGATTTATTTAGGTCTTCTGTTGTCTACAGTTCAGTGAGTTGTGATATAGCCCCTATAAGTGCATTTGGGCAGAAATAACATCTTATCTGTAGTAAATATATCACTTTTTATTTGATTCTATACTGATCACAATGGTGAATTAATCATAAAAATGTGATATAGAATGACACCTTGCATCATGAAGTAGGCCTACTGCCTGAGAAGTGTGATACAGTTGATTGGATATTTAAATGTTTACTTTACTGTAGCTTGAGAACAATTAAGTTATCTGTCCAAACTGTTCCAGCCGTTTTCATCATATAGTCAGATCAAATCCATCATGCTGCATAAACTGAAGTGTGTTTACTGGGGTCAGAAAACCTTCTATTTATAGCAAAATGGATAGTAAAACAAGATTATAGTTTAATGTATTGTGTCGCCAGGTATGTCTTCTAAGAGGATTGTGAGTATTGTTGTAAATTTAATATAGTTTAACATGTTTTAGAAGGAAAAATATGGAGGAAACACTGTTCTCTGACTGTGGAAGGGTGATGTTTTAAGCCTATCACTTAAAAACTAGATCGCAGTTTTCTTCTCAGATATATTTGTGACAAAAAGGCACATGTGTGCTAAGTGTTCAGCTATTTGCTGCATTAAATAATACACACTGTAGTTTGTTATATCTTTCACGTTGTTTTAATCGAGGAGAAAACACAAATGGCACATTAAGCCACCTAGACAAGAGGGGCTGTGTGTGTGTGTGTGTTGTCTCTACATGGTTCTCATGTGGTGTTTAAGTGCAGCCCCTTCAGAGCGTTCAGCACCAGTCTTCTGACAGACTTTAGGAAAGGAAGGATAAACTACTGAGAAGAGAACAATGGCAGAAGTCGCACCAGCTCCAGCCCCGGCCAAGGCCGCCAAGAAGAAAGCAGCTCCCCGACCCAAGAAGACCGGGCCCAGCGTCGCTGAGCTGGTCGTCAAGGCCGTGTCCGCCTCCAAGGAGCGGAGCGGTGTGTCTCTGGCTGCCGTCAAGAAAGCTCTGGCTGCCGGCGGCTACGATGTGGAGAAGAACAAGGCCCGCGTCAAGATCGCCGTCAAGAGCCTGGTCGCTAAAGGCACCCTGGTCCAGCTCAAAGGCACCGGCACGTCTGGCTCTTTCAAGATGAACAAGAAGGCAGAGGCGGTGAAGGCGAAGAAGCCCCCTGCAAAGAAGGCAGTTATAGCAAAGAAGCCCGCTGCCGCCAAGAAACCCGCAGCGGCTAAGAAGCCCAAGAAGGCGGCAGCAAAGAAGCCCGCAGCCGCTAAGAAATCACCCAAGAAAGCCAAGAAGCCCGCCGCCAAGAAAGTAGCAGCTAAAAGCCCCAAGAAGGCCGCCAAGAGCCCCAAGAAAGTGGCGAAGAAGCCCGCAGCAGCCAAGAAAGCTCCAGCCAAGAAGGTTGCCAAACCCAAGGCAGCAAAGAAGGCAGCCCCCAAAAAGAAGTAAACCATCTGTTCCATCTTTATTCCCACAAAAGGCTCTTTTAAGAGCCAACCACTTTATTGTATAAGAGTATCCTCACTTGTATATGCCATGGTCATATGTGAGCACTGGTTTAATAGACATGTGTGTTAATGGTCTAATGACACAGTCTAGACATAAAAAAAAGTCAAACACATAAGCACAGCCTAACTTTGTCCTACATTCTGAATATGGCCATTTCTCACGTTCCACTCAACCTTTAGAGGGTTTGTTCCGTGACAAACCATACAATTGTTTGCTACTTTCCTCCACTCAATAACTTCCGACTCCTCCGTTGTATAGCCTCTCCTGGCTATCTCCATCACCTTAAGGGCTCTGCCTGCCCAAAGGCCATTTTTACCTCTTCTTGCAATAACCAACCCTTTTTTCCTAGCTACTTGGATCCAGGGTGGTAGGTTTTGTGTTGCGTCATACGTAGCCATTTCACGGTTCTAGTTTCTTCCTAAACTAAAAGATTGGTTTAAGTTGCTCTACTCCCTGGACACCTGTCTTCTTTAACCTCACTGTGTTACTATCTAGTATCTCTACTACTATGTCTGATTTCTCATACTTCGCTTTTACAGCTGCATCTCCGGTGTGGTATCTTGCCCTCAGCCATACTCTCTGCCCTATTCTGAAGGGAACCTTCAGGCGAGGCTCAGCTTCTTTTAGACTCAATCCTCGGCCCACCTCCTCTGTTCTAAAGGGGCGTTGATTCAGCTCCTCAGAAGGGGAGGGTCTATCCTCACGTGGTCTATTGTTCAGGACCTCTACCATCTTTAGTATACAGGTACTCCATTCTCTTCCATTCGCATTTTTAGCAATGTAGCCTTTAACCAGGCCTATTGTGCGTTCCACCACCCCATTTGCTTGTGGAGTGTATGGTGGCGAATATACCCGAATTATACCATTGTCCTGACACCACCTATCGACTTGAGCGTTCCGGAAATGAGTCCCATTATCTGTCCTCAACTCCCTAGGTAGGCCAACAATACCACAAGTACGGTCTAGCATACGTGTGACACTACTTCCGTTTGCCTTTTTCACCGGTTCTACAATCGCAAATCCTGACATAGAGTCCACTAGCACTAATAAATACTTTTCTCCTTTTTTACCATTAATTCCCATGGGTCCAGCTACGTCCATACATACCGACCCCCAAGGGATATTACTTTTAATAGACTGTCCTCCTACCCGCTGTCCTCTCCTTCCTGCATTGTACTGACCACATACATCACAGTTTTTAAGAACCTCGCGGACAGCCTTCTCTGGTGTCCAAACTAGCAACTCTTCCATCTTTCGGCGAGTCGGTAAAATACCCGAGTGACCCACATTTTCATGTATCGCATAGACTACCGACTGCACCTGATCTTCGGGAATTACCCTTCCTCTAGGGCATTCTTCCCACCTCTCACTGCCGACTAGGATAATTCTGCGCATCTGCACGAAACGATCTACCTCGTCATTTCCCTGCCAGTATGCGCCTTCCTTCTTGTGAGCCCTCTGATGTTGCACATCTAGGGTCATATCTAACTTTAACTCAGCGATTTTCTCCCACAAATCTCTGTGAGCTACCTCCTTTCCTTTAGCCCCCTCATAGTCATTTTCCTGCCAAATCTCTAAGTCCTCTTTTAGAGATTGGAAGCAATAATAACTGTCTGTTATTAGTTTTGCCTTTTTGATCCTTCTTTTATCTAACTCTAGCAGTCCTTCTAAAACGGCAGTTACTTCTCCTGTTTGGGCTGTACCTATTGCCTGGCCTCTCTGTCGCGCTACTTCTTGGCCCTTTTCATAGAGCACATAGGCCCAGTGGGCCTTTGTATCCCAATTCTTTTTAGAGCCATCAGTATAGATATGCCAGTCATAGGTATCTTCTCCTGGTTTCTCCTTTTTAGGTTTTACTTTCGCAGCTTCTGTGGAGCAGATCTCTAGGTCAGGATCTAGCAACAGATCCTCCCATCTACCCCACCTGGTATTAGTGGCTTTAGTTCCTTCTATGGTATCCTTTTTTAAGAATCTATTCACATGGTTTTGTGTATACACCTTGATAATCTGACCCTGCGCCAACTCTTTGAGATGTTTCCAATATTTTGCCAACACCGCCAGCTCTTTCTCAGCCGCGGTATATTTCTTTTCTACTGAGGGTAGGGTCCAGCTCCATAAGGCAACCAGCCCCCCTCCCTCATTTCTGAGTTTTACTACGGCATCATCATATTCACAGTATATTTCTACTTCTAATTTAGATTCTATCCCTCTTGGTTCTAACCGTACTGCTGTGTGAATAGCTTTTCTTAAGTTTTCTAGATTTTCCTGATCAGTAGCTGTCCATTTCAACGCTTCCGCTTTTCGCTTATCCGTCTCATCTTTGTCTTTCTTTAATTTGGCATAGAGTGGTCTAGCATATTTCTGGTATCCTTCCACATGATCTCTAACATAGTTGCACAACCCTAATGCACTTTGTAACTCTTTCTTTGTTCTTGGTGGTTGGATCTGGACTAATTTCTCTTTAAATCCATCTGACAATCCTAAGTCCGTGGATACTTGGAATCCTAAATACGTTACTTCAAATTTTCCTAACTGACATTTCTTTAGGTTTAGCTTAAGGCCTGCTTTCGTGAGTCTTTCTATGACTTCCTGGAGCTTTTCTAAGTGTTCTTTTTCTGTTTCGTCTGCGATATAGACGTCATCAATATAAACGCTTGCTTCTATGCCTCCTAAGATGTCCATAATTGCTGATTGGAAAACCGTAGGGGAATTCTTAAAACCTTGAGGAAGTCGGTTGTAAACGAAGGACTTTCCTCTATGGGTGAAGGCTGTTTTCCCTTGGGAAACTTTAGCCAGTGGTAATGAGAAAAATCCGTTGGCCAAGTCTATACATGATTTATATCTCTTGACCTTTAGGGTCTTTAACGTCCCTTGAGGATTTATTACACTAGCCTTGTTTGCTACAGTACGCCTATTCAGTGCTTTATAGTTAACCACTGGCCTCCAGCCTCCTCCTGCTGATTCTGGCTTCTTCACTGCCTGAATAGGACTATTAGTTATGGGGTTTAGTTCTTCCCTAATTATTCCCAGATTTAATAGCTCCCTAATTATTATATCCATCTCAGAGATGGCCCCTGGATTTAATGGGTACTGTCTCACTGCTGCGTGAACTCCTCCCCTGATTACATGGGTATAACACTCATCCATTAAGCCACAATCATTTTTAAACCTTGCTAGTTTTGCGTTGGCTATTATGTCCCTAAGTTTCTCCTTTCCTTCCTCAGAGAAATTACATTCGTTAAGCCTCTTGCCTGTTTCTACTAGGATATCGACTGGCTTGTACCATTCCCTTTCCTCTGTACCTATCCTTATGGCTCTCGCTCTTAGTAATTCCTTTTCTCTAATTTTTACTGGGGTTCTCTGACTCTTCGGCTTTTGCAGCTCTACTAGGTCCTGGGATGTTAGCAGGTTATATGGACCCATCACCCAAACTATGCTTTCCCAGACTCCGTATGGCATCTGTCTTAATGTTCCATCTGCTAGCAATACGCTTAAGTATCCTTTAACCATTAGCGGTTCTCGGGTCATTGATACTTCGGCCCCTGTGTCAACTAGATACGGGATGCCCTTCACTTCTGAATAAATGTCCTTCCCGCTCCAGTAAGCATTTTCAAGGGTGACCCGCCGCTTAGTGGGCATTATTTCTCGGCCCGGCCCGAAGCTTCCTGGAACTTCTGGGCTCGGGCCTTTTTCTGTTCTGGTGTCAGTTTGTCATACTCATCTTGGGATAAATACCCGTCGGTTTGCTTTCTCCCTTCGGGCGGCTTATCAGTGTCGGTTCTACCTCTTCCTGCTGGCCTACTCGGAGGTCCGTATCCTTGGTTTTGTGGGCCTCTTCCAGGTGGGCCCTGGAATCTGCCCTGGCTTGGTCCTCCTCTATCAGGACCCCTATTCTGAAAATTCTGTCTCTGGGCTTGAGGCTGAGGTGGTCTAGGGGTGGATTGGTTATTCTCTGGCCTTCCTTGTTGACCTTGGACTCTCTTTTTCGCCCAGTACTCTTGCAACCCATCCCATTTTATGATTATTTTCCTGATTGCCTCTGGGGTCTCGTCTCCTGTTAAGCCGATGAATTCCGTCTCACTTGGGAACCCCTGTATAATCTTTTTGAGTACTCTATGATGCTTGTTTGCAGGGACTTTGGGTGCCGCACTGTGCCATACTGCAGCCAGTGGTATTCTGTTAGCGAGTTGCTTCCTGGCTATCTCTATGACTACCTCCTCCTCATCTGCATCCCCGCCAGTGTATTTTACAAACATTGTCTGAGCTGATCCCTCGCTATCCCAATGCACTATCCCCGTTATTGTTGACATCCATGCTTTTTTAGCATGCTCCGATTGGGACATTTTATCTACTACTGGGTAGTATTCCAGTAGGTATTTTTTAGGATCATCTCCTGGTTTAAAGACAGGTATCAAGGTCTGAAACACCTTGATCTCCTTATAGATGTCTTGCTTACGGGAGGTCGCATAATCATGTTCTTTAAGGACATCTCCTTCTATACTCTGGTTTTCGTCAAAGGTTACCTTCGCTTGTCCCAGGCTGCGCATACTTGCTAATCTTGCCCTTCCCGTTTTGGACAATCCTTTCAGAGCTTGGATTTCCCTTGTTTTGTCGGTCTTTTCTTCTTCTCTGTCCTCATCTTCCGATACCATTTCTAATGGCTCAATTAACCCTGGGTTTTGCTTAACGTAGTTATACGCGGCTTTCTTTAGCCTTCTCAACATCACATCATGTGCTACCCCTAAATATGCTTCTTTAAAGTTTGCAGTGAGGAGCTGATTTTTCATTAGGGTTGGGAAGGCAGGCATCTCCAAAAAGTTTGCTGCTTCTTTCAATGTTATTCTAATTGGGATTTCTACCTCTGTCTCATTTTCTCCCCAACTTTCAGGTATTGTATATTGTACCTGGTCAACCTCGGGCACGTACGCCATGCGTCCATCCTTGGTTTCCAAAGTGCCCCAATCTACATTCCTGGCTACTTTTACCGATGGATCATATGGATTATAGAAGATTGGGTCTTTCTTTGGCTGTTTCAGTTTGCACGTACCCTGCCTCATAGCAGTTAACTCTCCCTGGACTCCCTCTAATGTGATGTCAGATCCATCATCCCGTATCTCCACTTCGGACTGGCTCTCCCCTTGCAACTGGGAGCCAAGGTTTCCTTGTGCCCCCCCTGGTTGCCAGTCATCTTGGCCCAAATCTAGACTCTGCATACTATCGCTCAAGGCCCTTATGGGGACCTGATTCCGGGATGTATTAATCTGGCTTTGACCTCTTGTCGACATGGTAGGGTGTGGTCTCACCTGTGGCACTTTTACAGCTCCCTTACCAGCCGGATTCGCTTTTAATGTTGTCTCAATATTTTTAACCTTTTGGATAACCTTCCCTGTCTTTGGGGTAGAACTTATTCCTTCTAGACTTGGTCTAGAAGGTTTGCGTGGTACCTCCCCTTCTTCACGCTCCTGCTGTGCCTGTGCCTCTTTAGCTTTCCAATGTTTCTGGCTAGATACTATAACAATTTCGTCCACAGCATTTTCATGATCGTCTCTCCCTAACTGACCTCTTATTGCCTTGTAGGTTCCACTTTCTACCTGCTTAATTGTCAGCCACCTTGACCTAAATCCCTCGATACCTATTACCACTCTTCTCATCTTCAGCCTATGTGCCTCCTCCAGACCTTGAGCCACACATTTCCTAATTGCTTCCTCACCTTCCGGTTCATCATTTGGATCTTCCAATTTTGAATGTATTACAGTCCCTATTGGCATCCGTCCTGCTCTGATCGTTACTACCTCATGTACTTTTGGCTCTTTCCTGAGCTCGTTGGTAAACCAATCTCTTGCCTGGACATATTCTTCACCTGCCGCTTCGACTAGTTTTTTCCTGAAATCCTTATTCAGTGGGAGCATTGGTCCTCTTTCTACTGCTACAATTAGACCATCTGCATTTATATCCCATGGTTTTCCTGGATACGCGTAAAGCATTCCTGACTCAAACCTTGGGTGGGCTTCTGCCTTTTCTGGTATGTCGTCCAAGATGTGACTCTGCCATTGTGACATTATTCTACGACCCTCTCCTTGTCCTACCTGGGCCCTAGGTTCGCTCTGAGTCCTTCTACTGATAGGACTTTGTCGCTGCTTGGGTGTTTCCTCAATAGCTTTATCTACTAATTTTACTAAGGTTAACCCTTTCCCCCTACTTTGACACCTCGAATCTCGCTCTGTCTCACTTCTCCCTGCACTACTCTTGACACTAGTATTTAGGGTTGAAACAGAACTTGGGGATGGCTGATCCAGGTCTTGCCGCCTCATGCCCTGTATTTTTGAGGGCCCTGGTTCGTTCTCAAAGCCTGCTCCCTTGACCGTGCCAGTGCTACTCTGACTCCCATCTCCGCTACTTTCCTTCTTTCTCACTGGTTGGGATTCATTCTTCGTTCTGTGTCCAATATACGATCCTTTAAGGTCCTTATCCTTATCTGCCTGCTCTGCAGCCCTCAGTGGCTCTGCCAAGGCTGACAAAGATCCCAACATTCCTCCTTCCTCATCCCAATTTTCCCTTTCAACATCCTGGTTTCCCTGTTTGTTTTTGCCACCTGGTGTCTGCTGGAATTTGGGATGCAGCAATTCTGAATGTAGTAATTCGGAATCCTCTGGTTCCGATTCGGACTGGCCGCTATCACCATGATTCCTTAACGATACTAGCGAGGACTGGCTACCCCTAGCCTCGTCTGGGTCATTTTCCTGCACACTGTCTTGTTCTCCCAGTCCTACATCGCCTATCCTCTTCCTACGCCTTTGGGTCTCCAGCTCTTCTATGGCCCCTATATACTCCAAACAAGCCTGTGTTCTTTCTGCCGCCT
This sequence comes from Nannobrachium achirus, assembly GCF_963921795.1. Taxonomy (NCBI): domain Eukaryota; kingdom Metazoa; phylum Chordata; class Actinopteri; order Myctophiformes; family Myctophidae; genus Nannobrachium; species Nannobrachium achirus. The sequence goes on from NC_137813.1 coordinate 57,863,093, forward strand.
TTGCTGCACCGCATCTATAGGTCTGTACTATCTCTTTTGACACATTCTTGATCATTTTGATAACTGGCGTCCAGTCTTCACCGGGACAGACTATGTGTGCATACACCCACCGTGTTGCTTCTCCACCTGCTCCCAACAATCCGTACCACCAGATCAACCACCTAATCCTTTCCTCATCCCAGGTACCTCTTCCTGCCGGTACCACGTCTTTTGGACTTGCTACTATCAGCAAATAAACCTTTTGGTCCTCTTTTGTGGACTGTGCATTCCCTCTCGCTATTATCTCTCCTACTGCCTTGCCTTCTGCTTGTTGTGTCAGGTAGATTTCTGTCTGTTCGTCAGTCAGATTAAAATTCCCTGATACTACTTTCCTAACTTCTGGACTCCAGTCCTTCCATCCCTCTACATAGGGAAGGACTAATGCAACATCCCGTTGCTCTCGGGGTAACGCCATATCCTCTGGGTTATCTACCATTATCCTACTTTCAGTCGACAGTGAGTTGTCCGGAGTTAGGGCGCTTGAGTATTCTCAATAGCGGGTAACTCGGACTTCCTTGCTCATCCTCAAACTTCCTGCTTGATCTGAGCTCTTTTTGGGTTGTTCTCACGGGTTAGGGATTTTGGTCAGAAATCTCCTACCTTACCCATGAACTTTCTAATGTCCTACTTCTCCCCCAACCATCTCCAATGGTCCAGCTGTGGGGGCTGTGGGTCTATAAACTTGGTTCAGGCTTTACCTCACCTTCACCTACCTTAGCCTCTCTGGCTTCTAGTATGTTTATTTTCCTTAAACCACTAGTTTCCTCCTATCCCAGGGCGACAATTTTCGGGCCACCACTTCTCTGGTGCTCCCGATCCTTACTTTGCTTGGTTCGTTCCCCCTAAAGGCAGAATTCCCCTATACTCACCAATCCTCTCCAGCGTCGGTGTTCCTCTTTAAGGTTGTGCTCTCAGCAATCAGCTATCAGCGATGCACAGCAACTCAGGGGACCACACCGAAACTCTTAATAGGCATGAAATACAGCACATAGATTACCTGGGCCTTGCACACACTATATAGTGATGTTCCATTTACCCTGTGGCTTCCCTATACTGTGGGCCATTAACAGACATTACAGACATTACAGACTACAAATAACCCTGACACATATAATGTTTTTGTGAGTATATGTACTCTTATCGCTCCGCTAGTCGCTGGCGATTTTCAAGTACTCACTGTGCTTGACATGCATAAGCAAGGGACATCACGGACAACAAATAACACTGACACATATAATATTTTTGTGAGTATATGTACTCTTATCGCTCCGCTAGTCGCTGGCGATTTTCAAGTACTCACTGTGCTTGACATGCATAAGCAAGGGACATCACGGACAACAAATAACACTGACACATAATTTCTTGTGAGTATATGTACTCTTATCGCTCCGCTAGTCGCTGGCGATTTTCAAGTACTCACTGTGCTTGACATGCATAAGCAGATGCAAAAGCGCTTTTTCTCTTTTAATGCCACTTACAACAACTCACAGTTAACATAATAAACAAACAAGACATACAACAAGGCCATTACCCACAATCTTTAATCTCCTACAGCAGAAATCTAGTTTTGCATATTCATCACCTAACTGAAGGTTTTTGGTTGAGTATCTCACTGCGAGCCACTTAAAGGGTTTTACTGCCCTCTAGTGGCCCCACGTTGGGCGCCATGTCGTCGCGTGGGCCAATATTACCGCTACTTACAGCGGTCCCAAATAGTCTCTCTGTATAACAGGTCAAAATTCCCAGGTGTCTCAATCGAACCCTCTGTTCAATCCTGGAAATGTAATTAAGACTATGCGAATGATACTCGCTCCAGCTGGCTAACAGACTAACAATCTCAAAGTGTCTCCCGTTTCAAACATGAGCATTGACTATGAACAACCCCTACTAATAATCAATACCCACAATCACTTTGATTAACGTCTGCTATCATTCTTAATCGCGTGCCTGTTGGTTGTAATTGCTGGTTTTTGTGTTAAAAGTCTTTGTAAGACTTAGGGAGCTCTTCTGTGGATTATACCCCTTATAATCCTGGTCAGGAATAACCATTAAAACCTTATGACGCAACCACCTTTGTTTTACTTTTGCAAGAATCGGTATATACAATTAGATGAGGTTATAAATCCTCATATAGTGACCTGAAATCATTCTCGGATTCTCCTCTTTAAATACAGAAAATTGTAAATTTATTACAGTATTTGCAAGACAGCTTTTATGCAGAAATGGTTAAAAATATAGTAATCAGGTAGAAAGTATAGATATAATCATAATCCAAATATTATATGAAGTTGTTCAAAATTATACAAGGCCTAATTGAATAATTTAGATAAGTACATCCAACTGAGTCAAAATCACAATGTCTTACACAAAAAGATCTCAAAATGGTGTATACACACCATGATCAAACTCCAGTAGTACTTGTAAATAAATAACAAACAAAATGAAAATAAAGAAAAGTTTTGTTAATAGACTTACTTTCACTACCCGTCCAGTTTAGAAAAGGAAGAAAGAAAGGTGATCAGACTAAATCTCCTCCTATGTTAAATCAACCCATCAATGAGATCTGCAGCCTTAAACAGCCTACAGGCCCCCACTGACTGGGTGGGGGCTCCACTTAACTAATATAGCACAAATCCTTTGGCTAATTTTACGTCTTCAGGCTATCTATTTAAATGTAAAAATATTGCCACTATTTAAAGGAGACCAATTTAATCCCCTGTCTAAGTCAATATAGCTAACACTCAACCCTAACCAACAGAATTTAGGATTTATGTCTCAAGAGCCCCCTGCTAAATTCTCCAACATGCCTATTTAAAGGGCCAGTGGCCCTGCCTCACTCCTTTCTTCCCTTTTTCCTCTGGACCAATCACACATAGCTCCATCCCCCTAGGGGGATGATCCCCCCTCCTCTTCAGAGGGAGGTGCTCCAACATTCTTGTTCATCATGACACTGCAATGATGATAATACCGTTTTTCCTACACATCCAGTCAATCACACCACCCCCAACTAGACTGCGCTGGTACAGGGGTCTATTAAATACCCCTTAGGTCTAATGCTCTTTTCCTGCCGTATTTGAGTCTTTCAGATCCTCATAAATACATTATGTAGGCTATATTATCATCCACTTCGCGTTCACATATGCGCATGCTTTACATTACATCCTGCCTATCTTCTCCTAGTAGTAGACATCTCATCCTACACAATTGGGCAAAATACTGCATGTGCCTCACGTATCACGCTACCACTACCAATCAAATTGCCCTTTACTTTTATGTCTGCTAGGATATTTTCAGCAGTCGAATGTATGGCCCAGTCTCCTAAAATAAGTCTATTCGCAGCAGTTCCCCCATTATATTCAACTCAAGAGTTTGAACAGAATCCTTTATGTTCAACTCAAGAGTTTGAACAGAATGTTGGTTATGAGACCTGCTGCTCTAAATCCTTTGATCAAACATTGCTTTTTAGTTTTGCATGGATTTTTAATCCCCCTTTCCTCAATACTATAAACTGTTTCAAGTACCGTATATCATATGCTTAGTCACATTATATAAAGTTTACTGTACATCCCATGCTTAGCTACTTTACATAAAGTTTACTGTACGTTCATGCCTAGTTACTTTATATAAAGTTTACAAGGTTATTTTAACCTTGCATATTATGTTACTTCTTTCTGCTTTCATTTCTCTCTACGTGGTTGCACACCGTTGCCTGGGTGTCGCCTGGGTGTTTCCAACTTTGCACCACTTCCTGTTTCTCTCAACTGCCTCCGCCCTGCCACTCCCTTTTTCTCAGAAACGGCTCACCACTAGATTTCATCATCTACGCCTTACTGGCATCTGACATTGTAATACTGAAACTTGGGTAATGCGGGGATTTTCCATCACAGACTGCTGCTCTTGTCTAGTAAACATGTTTGTCTCAAGATTTGAAAGTAAAAATACTCACAGTGAGCAGTATGAAAAATAGGGCAAAGGTTAGTGGCAATACAACACATTAACATCCAATCAGCTTTCTTCTTATTCTATCTGATCTCTCCTTCTTCCAACTCTTCCTCCTCCGGGGTCTCTGCTCCCTCCACCTCCGGGAATTCTTCCTCCTCGGCGGTGTCAGACCCAATGTCTGACGCTGATGAATCGTAGGAGGTGGGACACCCTGTGTCTGCTGATGATGAACCCGCAGAGGAGGGAGGGTGATCGGGAGAGGACATAGGAGTGTGGTTGGAAGGGGTGGGAGAGCAGCCCGCACGTACAGGTAGAGTGGGGGACCGGCCTGTGAGCTCCTGGAAGTGCCCCTCAGGCTCGGGCTCCCACTCGGGCGATGTGGGGGCGTAGGGTACTGCAGCCTCGTCGGGGTCAGGTTCTGTAGGTGAGGTCGGATCATACATGGGTGATGCCGGATCATAGGTGGGATCATAAGTTAATGGATCCCTCTGACTGGGCTCGTGCCACTGTACTCCTCCCCCAAGCAGTATCTCTATCTCTCTCTCTCTCTCCCTCTGTCTTTCTCCTTCTCCCTCCATACCATGGATAAGTGACTCCCTTATTTCATCCCATGTGTGTGTAGGGGAGCGGCCTGGTTCAATCAGGCATCGAAACTCATACACCCTTTCTCTGTTCCATCCCATTAATCCCCCACATGCCCCAGCCCACAGCACCCGCAAACCCTCATCAAATATTTCCAGCTCTCTCTGCAATTCCTCAGCTGACCTAGGGCCTGTTCTTTCCTCAACTATCTCTCTGCGCACATCTCCACCTAACCCTCTCTGTACTAGAAGAGCTGGTTCATCCTCCTCCTCACTGTCACTTCCTGCAATATATATAGGGGATCCCCCAACATCATTGCGTCGCTCTATAATTCTCGCGGCTGGAGTCCCCAGGTCTTGTACAGCCCTTAAAGCCGTCCTAATGTTATCCCTAATCTGATTAAAACCTGACGGTCCCTCTCCTGGGTCGTCCCTATTCTGGGGAGGTTGGGGAGGGGCTGCCGCCTGAGTTTGAGTTGGGCGTACCTGGGCCTGGGGTCTTATCATGGGCCTCACTGTCACAGTTGGTCGTTTATACTGTACGCATGTGGGCTCAGTGTCCCCTAACCACTTTCGTTTTTGTGGGCGGCATGTGAGCTCGTTGGGATTCATGAACCATTTGTCAGTTAAGGGGTCACAGGTGATCCTGATCGTCGCACCATGCACTATCGGTGTGCACACGACGACAGAGTGTAACAATGAATGATATTATGATGTGTTGTTGAGGTGAATTGTAAATCTGTGGCACAAGAAATCAACATAATTACCATGTATTTATGATCATCATATGTTGTATCAGCGGACTGGGAAATGATTAAATCACCCCAAGTCCTGTAATTTCTAAACAGGTGATGATTATTCTGCTAATCTGTTCACCACGGCTCACCAACTCAGATTGTGGTTGGATGGCTGCTCAGTGTTATCCTAGCTGAGCTAGACATCCCAGCCATGCTAAAACAAGGTAGGATACTGCAGTTAGTTAGCTAGATGCATTAGTATCTAGGCTGGCCCCAGGCACGCTGGTGTGGGCACTCACTCACCTGGTGTGTCACTGTGGCATTACATGCCTCATGATCATCAAGGCTTCACTGTCAGCACTCATACGGTACCTTCTTTTCAACCTAGCACTAACTGCCACATAGGAAATTGACTGGTTGGTTCGTGCTGACAAGTATCCCAAATAGTCAGTCATTGCAATCAGAGCACCAAAGTCTGATATCACTGCAGTTAGAAGGTGCTATCCCCTTGTGTCACTTTGCTAGGTTTTGTATTGGAATTCCATAATTGTATGTCTTGTATATTTTCAAGTGCCATCACTGATGCAATAATGTATATGCATGTTACAAGATACACCATTTGCTCTGGACCATAATATTAACTTATTATTAATACTAATAAAGAAACTTGGCATAGCTCATGCAGTCTTGCAAAAGGCATACCTTTTACAGTGTAGTTATATCACTGGTGTTTCACATGACAGATTAAAACAACAATGCTTTGCATCAACACAGGTAGTTTAGGTATTATGCAGCCATACATTACTTTCTTTACTTACTTGTTATTTCAAAACATTAACATTTTTCTTTAAAATGTACATTTAAAACATTTCAATGCATTATATATTTTAAAGACATTTTAAATAAAATAAACTCTCTCTCACACACACACACACACACACACACACACACACACACACACACACACACACACACACACACACACACACACACACACACACACACACACAGAGAGAGAGAGATCAACAACATACAAGGTTTTTTTTGGGGACAAAATATGATACTCAGAAGCATACTGTAACAATGTAATATGATGACTATTAAATCACTTGTTGAAGTTGTAACCTGACCTGAGTAATTTGACAGGCCAAAATAGGTAGGCTACTGCAAAGACTTGAGTGTAACAATGAATGATATTATGATGTGTTGTTGAGGTGAATTGTAAATCTGTGGCACAAGAAATCAACATAATTACCATGTATTTATGATCATCATATGTTGTATCAGCGGACTGGGAAATGATTAAATCACCCCAAGTCCTGTAATTTCTAAACAGGTGATGATTATTCTGCTAATCTGTTCACCACGGCTCACCAACTCAGATTGTGGTTGGATGGCTGCTCAGTGTTATCCTAGCTGAGCTAGACATCCCAGCCATGCTAAAACAAGGTAGGATACTGCAGTTAGTTAGCTAGATGCATTAGTATCTAGGCTGGCCCCAGGCACGCTGGTGTGGGCACTCACTCACCTGGTGTGTCACTGTGGCATTACATGCCTCATGATCATCAAGGCTTCACTGTCAGCACTCATACGGTACCTTCTTTTCAACCTAGCACTAACTGCCACATAGGAAATTGACTGGTTGGTTCGTGCTGACAAGTATCCCAAATAGTCAGTCATTGCAATCAGAGCACCAAAGTCTGATATCACTGCAGTTAGAAGGTGCTATCCCCTTGTGTCACTTTGCTAGGTTTTGTATTGGAATTCCATAATTGTATGTCTTGTATATTTTCAAGTGCCATCACTGATGCAATAATGTATATGCATGTTACAAGATACACCATTTGCTCTGGACCATAATATTAACTTATTATTAATACTAATAAAGAAACTTGGCATAGCTCATGCAGTCTTGCAAAAGGCATACCTTTTACAGTGTAGTTATATCACTGGTGTTTCACATGACAGATTAAAACAACAATGCTTTGCATCAACACAGGTAGTTTAGGTATTATGCAGCCATACATTACTTTCTTTACTTACTTGTTATTTCAAAACATTAACATTTTTCTTTAAAATGTACATTTAAAACATTTCAATGCATTATATATTTTAAAGACATTTTAAATAAAATAAACTCTCTCTCACACACACACACACACACACACACACACACACACACACACACACACACACACACACACACACACACACACACACACACACACACACACACACAGAGAGAGAGAGAGATCAACAACATACAAGGTTTTTTTTGGGGACAAAATATGATACTCAGAAGCATACTGTAACAATGTAATATGATGACTATTAAATCACTTGTTGAAGTTGTAACCTGACCTGAGTAATTTGACAGGCCAAAATAGGTAGGCTACTGCAAAGACTTGAGTGTAACAATGAATGATATTATGATGTGTTGTTGAGGTGAATTGTAAATCTGTGGCACAAGAAATCAACATAATTACCATGTATTTATGATCATCATATGTTGTATCAGCGGACTGGGAAATGATTAAATCACCCCAAGTCCTGTAATTTCTAAACAGGTGATGATTATTCTGCTAATCTGTTCACCACGGCTCACCAACTCAGATTGTGGTTGGATGGCTGCTCAGTGTTATCCTAGCTGAGCTAGACATCCCAGCCATGCTAAAACAAGGTAGGATACTGCAGTTAGTTAGCTAGATGCATTAGTATCTAGGCTGGCCCCAGGCACGCTGGTGTGGGCACTCACTCACCTGGTGTGTCACTGTGGCATTACATGCCTCATGATCATCAAGGCTTCACTGTCAGCACTCATACGGTACCTTCTTTTCAACCTAGCACTAACTGCCACATAGGAAATTGACTGGTTGGTTCGTGCTGACAAGTATCCCAAATAGTCAGTCATTGCAATCAGAGCACCAAAGTCTGATATCACTGCAGTTAGAAGGTGCTATCCCCTTGTGTCACTTTGCTAGGTTTTGTATTGGAATTCCATAATTGTATGTCTTGTATCTTTTCAAGTGCCATCACTGATGCAATAATGTATATGCATGTTACAAGATACACCATTTGCTCTGGACCATAATATTAACTTATTATTAATACTAATAAAGAAACTTGGCATAGCTCATGCAGTCTTGCAAAAGGCATACCTTTTACAGTGTAGTTATATCACTGGTGTTTCACATGACAGATTAAAACAACAATGCTTTGCATCAACACAGGTAGTTTAGGTATTATGCAGCCATACATTACTTTCTTTACTTACTTGTTATTTCAAAACATTAACATTTTTCTTTAAAATGTACATTTAAAACATTTCAATGCATTATATATTTTAAAGACATTTTAAATAAAATAAACTCTCTCTCACACACACACACACACACACACACACACACACACACACACACACACACACACACACACACACACACACACACACACACACACACACACACACACACACACAGAGAGAGAGAGATCAACAACATACAAGGTTTTTTTTGGGGACAAAATATGATACTCAGAAGCATACTGTAACAATGTAATATGATGACTATTAAATCATTTGTTGAAGTTGTAACCTGACCTGAGTAATTTGACAGGCCAAAATAGGTAGGCTACTGCAAAGACTTGAGTGTAACAATGAATGATATTATGATGTGTTGTTGAGGTGAATTGTAAATCTGTGGCACAAGAAATCAACATAATTACCATGTATTTATGATCATCATATGTTGTATCAGCGGACTGGGAAATGATTAAATCACCCCAAGTCCTGTAATTTCTAAACAGGTGATGATTATTCTGCTAATCTGTTCACCACGGCTCACCAACTCAGATTGTGGTTGGATGGCTGCTCAGTGTTATCCTAGCTGAGCTAGACATCCCAGCCATGCTAAAACAAGGTAGGATACTGCAGTTAGTTAGCTAGATGCATTAGTATCTAGGCTGGCCCCAGGCACGCTGGTGTGGGCACTCACTCACCTGGTGTGTCACTGTGGCATTACATGCCTCATGATCATCAAGGCTTCACTGTCAGCACTCATACGGTACCTTCTTTTCAACCTAGCACTAACTGCCACATAGGAAATTGACTGGTTGGTTCGTGCTGACAAGTATCCCAAATAGTCAGTCATTGCAATCAGAGCACCAAAGTCTGATATCACTGCAGTTAGAAGGTGCTATCCCCTTGTGTCACTTTGCTAGGTTTTGTATTGGAATTCCATAATTGTATGTCTTGTATATTTTCAAGTGCCATCACTGATGCAATAATGTATATGCATGTTACAAGATACACCATTTGCTCTGGACCATAATATTAACTTATTATTAATTCTAATAAAGAAACTTGGCATAGCTCATGCAGTCTTGCAAAAGGCATACCTTTTACAGTGTAGTTATATCACTGGTGTTTCACATGACAGATTAAAACAACAATGCTTTGCATCAACACAGGTAGTTTAGGTATTATGCAGCCATACATTACTTTCTTTACTTACTTGTTATTTCAAAACATTAACATTTTTCTTTAAAATGTACATTTAAAACATTTCAATGCATTATATATTTTAAAGACATTTTAAATAAAATAAACTCTCTCACACACACACACACACACACACACACACACACACACACACACACACACACACACACACACACACACACACACACACACACACACACACAGAGAGAGAGAGATCAACAACATACAAGGTTTTTTTGGGGACAACTCAGAAGCATACTGTAACAATGTAATATGATGACTATTAAATCACTTGTTGAAGTTGTAACCTGACCTGAGTAATTTGACAGGCCAAAATTGGTAGGCTACTGCAAAGACTTGAGTGTAACAATGAATGATATTATGATGTGTTGTTGAGGTGAATTGTAAATCTGTGGCACAAGAAATCAACATAATTACCATGTATTTATGATCATCATATGTTGTATCAGCGGACTGGGAAATGATTAAATCACCCCAAGTCCTGTAATTTCTAAACAGGTGATGATTATTCTGCTAATCTGTTCACCACGGCTCACCAACTCAGATTGTGGTTGGATGGCTGCTCAGTGTTATCCTAGCTGAGCTAGACATCCCAGCCATGCTAAAACAAGGTAGGATACTGCAGTTAGTTAGCTAGATGCATTAGTATCTAGGCTGGCCCCAGGCACGCTGGTGTGGGCACTCACTCACCTGGTGTCTCACTGTGGCATTACATGCCTCATGATCATCAAGGCTTCACTGTCAGCACTCATACGGTACCTTCTTTTCAACCTAGCACTAACTGCCACATAGGAAATTGACTGGTTGGTTCGTGCTGACAAGTATCCCAAATAGTCAGTCATTGCAATCAGAGCACCAAAGTCTGATATCACTGCAGTTAGAAGGTGCTATCCCCTTGTGTCACTTTGCTAGGTTTTGTATTGGAATTCCATAATTGTATGTCTTGTATCTTTTCAAGTGCCATCACTGATGCAATAATGTATATGCATGTTACAAGATACACCATTTGCTCTGGACCATAATATTAACTTATTATTAATACTAATAAAGAAACTTGGCATAGCTCATGCAGTCTTGCAAAAGGCATACCTTTTACAGTGTAGTTATATCACTGGTGTTTCACATGACAGATTAAAACAACAATGCTTTGCATCAACACAGGTAGTTTAGGTATTATGCAGCCATACATTACTTTCTTTACTTACTTGTTATTTCAAAACATTAACATTTTTCTTTAAAATGTACATTTAAAACATTTCAATGCATTATATATTTTAAAGACATTTTAAATAAAATAAACTCTCTCACACACACACACACACACACACACACACACACACACACACACACACACACACACACACACACACACACACACACACACACACACACACACAGAGAGAGAGAGATCAACAACATACAAGGTTTTTTTGGGGACAAAATATGATACTCAGAAGCATACTGTAACAATGTAATATGATGACTATTAAATCACTTGTTGAAGTTGTAACCTGACCTGAGTAATTTGACAGGCCAAAATTGGTAGGCTACTGCAAAGACTTGAGTGTAACAATGAATGATATTATGATGTGTTGTTGAGGTGAATTGTAAATCTGTGGCACAAGAAATCAACATAATTACCATGTATTTATGATCATCATATGTTGTATCAGCGGACTGGGAAATGATTAAATCACCCCAAGTCCTGTAATTTCTAAACAGGTGATGATTATTCTGCTAATCTGTTCACCACGGCTCACCAACTCAGATTGTGGTTGGATGGCTGCTCAGTGTTATCCTAGCTGAGCTAGACATCCCAGCCATGCTAAAACAAGGTAGGATACTGCAGTTAGTTAGCTAGATGCATTAGTATCTAGGCTGGCCCCAGGCACGCTGGTGTGGGCACTCACTCACCTGGTGTCTCACTGTGGCATTACATGCCTCATGATCATCAAGGCTTCACTGTCAGCACTCATACGGTACCTTCTTTTCAACCTAGCACTAACTGCCACATAGGAAATTGACTGGTTGGTTCGTGCTGACAAGTATCCCAAATAGTCAGTCATTGCAATCAGAGCACCAAAGTCTGATATCACTGCAGTTAGAAGGTGCTATCCCCTTGTGTCACTTTGCTAGGTTTTGTATTGGAATTCCATAATTGTATGTCTTGTATCTTTTCAAGTGCCATCACTGATGCAATAATGTATATGCATGTTACAAGATACACCATTTGCTCTGGACCATAATATTAACTTATTATTAATACTAATAAAGAAACTTGGCATAGCTCATGCAGTCTTGCAAAAGGCATACCTTTTACAGTGTAGTTATATCACTGGTGTTTCACATGACAGATTAAAACAACAATGCTTTGCATCAACACAGGTAGTTTAGGTATTATGCAGCCATACATTACTTTCTTTACTTACTTGTTATTTCAAAACATTAACATTTTTCTTTAAAATGTACATTTAAAACATTTCAATGCATTATATATTTTAAAGACATTTTAAATAAAATAAACTCTCACACACACACACACACACACACACACACACACACACACACACACACACACACACACACACACACACACACACACACACACACACACACACACACACACACACAGAGAGAGAGAGATCAACAACATACAAGGTTTTTTTGGGGACAAAATATGATACTCAGAAGCATACTGTAACAATGTAATATGATGACTATTAAATCACTTGTTGAAGTTGTAACCTGACCTGAGTAATTTGACAGGCCAAAATAGGTAGGCTACTGCAAAGACTTGAGTGTAACAATGAATGATATTATGATGTGTTGTTGAGGTGAATTGTAAATCTGTGGCACAAGAAATCAACATAATTACCATGTATTTATGATCATCATATGTTGTATCAGCGGACTGGGAAATGATTAAATCACCCCAAGTCCTGTAATTTCTAAACAGGTGATGATTATTCTGCTAATCTGTTCACCACGGCTCACCAACTCAGATTGTGGTTGGATGGCTGCTCAGTGTTATCCTAGCTGAGCTAGACATCCCAGCCATGCTAAAACAAGGTAGGATACTGCAGTTAGTTAGCTAGATGCATTAGTATCTAGGCTGGCCCCAGGCACGCTGGTGTGGGCACTCACTCACCTGGTGTCTCACTGTGGCATTACATGCCTCATGATCATCAAGGCTTCACTGTCAGCACTCATACGGTACCTTCTTTTCAACCTAGCACTAACTGCCACATAGGAAATTGACTGGTTGGTTCGTGCTGACAAGTATCCCAAATAGTCAGTCATTGCAATCAGAGCACCAAAGTCTGATATCACTGCAGTTAGAAGGTGCTATCCCCTTGTGTCACTTTGCTAGGTTTTGTATTGGAATTCCATAATTGTATGTCTTGTATCTTTTCAAGTGCCATCACTGATGCAATAATGTATATGCATGTTACAAGATACACCATTTGCTCTGGACCATAATATTAACTTATTATTAATACTAATAAAGAAACTTGGCATAGCTCATGCAGTCTTGCAAAAGGCATACCTTTTACAGTGTAGTTATATCACTGGTGTTTCACATGACAGATTAAAACAACAATGCTTTGCATCAACACAGGTAGTTTAGGTATTATGCAGCCATACATTACTTTCTTTACTTACTTGTTATTTCAAAACATTAACATTTTTCTTTAAAATGTACATTTAAAACATTTCAATGCATTATATATTTTAAAGACATTTTAAATAAAATAAACTCTCTCACACACACACACACACACACACACACACACACACACACACACACACACACACACACACACACACACACACACACACACACACAGAGAGAGAGAGATCAACAACATACAAGGTTTTTTTGGGGACAAAATATGATACTCAGAAGCATACTGTAACAATGTAATATGATGACTATTAAATCACTTGTTGAAGTTGTAACCTGACCTGAGTAATTTGACAGGCCAAAATTGGTAGGCTACTGCAAAGACTTGAGTGTAACAATGAATGATATTATGATGTGTTGTTGAGGTGAATTGTAAATCTGTGGCACAAGAAATCAACATAATTACCATGTATTTATGATCATCATATGTTGTATCAGCGGACTGGGAAATGATTAAATCACCCCAAGTCCTGTAATTTCTAAACAGGTGATGATTATTCTGCTAATCTGTTCACCACGGCTCACCAACTCAGATTGTGGTTGGATGGCTGCTCAGTGTTATCCTAGCTGAGCTAGACATCCCAGCCATGCTAAAACAAGGTAGGATACTGCAGTTAGTTAGCTAGATGCATTAGTATCTAGGCTGGCCCCAGGCACGCTGGTGTGGGCACTCACTCACCTGGTGTCTCACTGTGGCATTACATGCCTCATGATCATCAAGGCTTCACTGTCAGCACTCATACGGTACCTTCTTTTCAACCTAGCACTAACTGCCACATAGGAAATTGACTGGTTGGTTCGTGCTGACAAGTATCCCAAATAGTCAGTCATTGCAATCAGAGCACCAAAGTCTGATATCACTGCAGTTAGAAGGTGCTATCCCCTTGTGTCACTTTGCTAGGTTTTGTATTGGAATTCCATAATTGTATGTCTTGTATCTTTTCAAGTGCCATCACTGATGCAATAATGTATATGCATGTTACAAGATACACCATTTGCTCTGGACCATAATATTAACTTATTATTAATACTAATAAAGAAACTTGGCATAGCTCATGCAGTCTTGCAAAAGGCATACCTTTTACAGTGTAGTTATATCACTGGTGTTTCACATGACAGATTAAAACAACAATGCTTTGCATCAACACAGGTAGTTTAGGTATTATGCAGCCATACATTACTTTCTTTACTTACTTGTTATTTCAAAACATTAACATTTTTCTTTAAAATGTACATTTAAAACATTTCAATGCATTATATATTTTAAAGACATTTTAAATAAAATAAACTCTCACACACACACACACACACACACACACACACACACACACACACACACACACACACACACACACACACACACACACACACACACACACACACACACACACACACACACACACACACAGAGAGAGAGAGATCAACAACATACAAGGTTTTTTTGGGGACAAAATATGATACTCAGAAGCATACTGTAACAATGTAATATGATGACTATTAAATCACTTGTTGAAGTTGTAACCTGACCTGAGTAATTTGACAGGCCAAAATAGGTAGGCTACTGCAAAGACTTGAGTGTAACAATGAATGATATTATGATGTGTTGTTGAGGTGAATTGTAAATCTGTGGCACAAGAAATCAACATAATTACCATGTATTTATGATCATCATATGTTGTATCAGCGGACTGGGAAATGATTAAATCACCCCAAGTCCTGTAATTTCTAAACAGGTGATGATTATTCTGCTAATCTGTTCACCACGGCTCACCAACTCAGATTGTGGTTGGATGGCTGCTCAGTGTTATCCTAGCTGAGCTAGACATCCCAGCCATGCTAAAACAAGGTAGGATACTGCAGTTAGTTAGCTAGATGCATTAGTATCTAGGCTGGCCCCAGGCACGCTGGTGTGGGCACTCACTCACCTGGTGTCTCACTGTGGCATTACATGCCTCATGATCATCAAGGCTTCACTGTCAGCACTCATACGGTACCTTCTTTTCAACCTAGCACTAACTGCCACATAGGAAATTGACTGGTTGGTTCGTGCTGACAAGTATCCCAAATAGTCAGTCATTGCAATCAGAGCACCAAAGTCTGATATCACTGCAGTTAGAAGGTGCTATCCCCTTGTGTCACTTTGCTAGGTTTTGTATTGGAATTCCATAATTGTATGTCTTGTATCTTTTCAAGTGCCATCACTGATGCAATAATGTATATGCATGTTACAAGATACACCATTTGCTCTGGACCATAATATTAACTTATTATTAATACTAATAAAGAAACTTGGCATAGCTCATGCAGTCTTGCAAAAGGCATACCTTTTACAGTGTAGTTATATCACTGGTGTTTCACATGACAGATTAAAACAACAATGCTTTGCATCAACACAGGTAGTTTAGGTATTATGCAGCCATACATTACTTTCTTTACTTACTTGTTATTTCAAAACATTAACATTTTTCTTTAAAATGTACATTTAAAACATTTCAATGCATTATATATTTTAAAGACATTTTAAATAAAATAAACTCTCTCACACACACACACACACACACACACACACACACACACACACACACACACACACACACACACACACACACACACACACACACACACACACAGAGAGAGAGAGATCAACAACATACAAGGTTTTTTTGGGGACAAAATATGATACTCAGAAGCATACTGTAACAATGTAATATGATGACTATTAAATCACTTGTTGAAGTTGTAACCTGACCTGAGTAATTTGACAGGCCAAAATAGGTAGGCTACTGCAAAGACTTGAGTGTAACAATGAATGATATTATGATGTGTTGTTGAGGTGAATTGTAAATCTGTGGCACAAGAAATCAACATAATTACCATGTATTTATGATCATCATATGTTGTATCAGCGGACTGGGAAATGATTAAATCACCCCAAGTCCTGTAATTTCTAAACAGGTGATGATTATTCTGCTAATCTGTTCACCACGGCTCACCAACTCAGATTGTGGTTGGATGGCTGCTCAGTGTTATCCTAGCTGAGCTAGACATCCCAGCCATGCTAAAACAAGGTAGGATACTGCAGTTAGTTAGCTAGATGCATTAGTATCTAGGCTGGCCCCAGGCACGCTGGTGTGGGCACTCACTCACCTGGTGTCTCACTGTGGCATTACATGCCTCATGATCATCAAGGCTTCACTGTCAGCACTCATACGGTACCTTCTTTTCAACCTAGCACTAACTGCCACATAGGAAATTGACTGGTTGGTTCGTGCTGACAAGTATCCCAAATAGTCAGTCATTGCAATCAGAGCACCAAAGTCTGATATCACTGCAGTTAGAAGGTGCTATCCCCTTGTGTCACTTTGCTAGGTTTTGTATTGGAATTCCATAATTGTATGTCTTGTATCTTTTCAAGTGCCATCACTGATGCAATAATGTATATGCATGTTACAAGATACACCATTTGCTCTGGACCATAATATTAACTTATTATTAATACTAATAAAGAAACTTGGCATAGCTCATGCAGTCTTGCAAAAGGCATACCTTTTACAGTGTAGTTATATCACTGGTGTTTCACATGACAGATTAAAACAACAATGCTTTGCATCAACACAGGTAGTTTAGGTATTATGCAGCCATACATTACTTTCTTTACTTACTTGTTATTTCAAAACATTAACATTTTTCTTTAAAATGTACATTTAAAACATTTCAATGCATTATATATTTTAAAGACATTTTAAATAAAATAAACTCTCTCACACACACACACACACACACACACACACACACACACACACACACACACACACACACACACACACACACACACACACACACACACACACACACACACAGAGAGAGATGGAGAGAGATCAACAACATACAAGGTTTTTTTGGGGACAAAATATGATACTCAGAAGCATACTGTAACAATGTAATATGATGACTATTAAATCACTTGTTGAAGTTGTAACCTGACCTGAGTAATTTGACAGGCCAAAATAGGTAGGCTACTGCAAAGACTTGAGTGTAACAATGAATGATATTATGATGTGTTGTTGAGGTGAATTGTAAATCTGTGGCACAAGAAATCAACATAATTACCATGTATTTATGATCATCATATGTTGTATCAGCGGACTGGGAAATGATTAAATCACCCCAAGTCCTGTAATTTCTAAACAGGTGATGATTATTCTGCTAATCTGTTCACCACGGCTCACCAACTCAGATTGTGGTTGGATGGCTGCTCAGTGTTATCCTAGCTGAGCTAGACATCCCAGCCATGCTAAAACAAGGTAGGATACTGCAGTTAGTTAGCTAGATGCATTAGTATCTAGGCTGGCCCCAGGCACGCTGGTGTGGGCACTCACTCACCTGGTGTCTCACTGTGGCATTACATGCCTCATGATCATCAAGGCTTCACTGTCAGCACTCATACGGTACCTTCTTTTCAACCTAGCACTAACTGCCACATAGGAAATTGACTGGTTGGTTCGTGCTGACAAGTATCCCAAATAGTCAGTCATTGCAATCAGAGCACCAAAGTCTGATATCACTGCAGTTAGAAGGTGCTATCCCCTTGTGTCACTTTGCTAGGTTTTGTATTGGAATTCCATAATTGTATGTCTTGTATCTTTTCAAGTGCCATCACTGATGCAATAATGTATATGCATGTTACAAGATACACCATTTGCTCTGGACCATAATATTAACTTATTATTAATACTAATAAAGAAACTTGGCATAGCTCATGCAGTCTTGCAAAAGGCATACCTTTTACAGTGTAGTTATATCACTGGTGTTTCACATGACAGATTAAAACAACAATGCTTTGCATCAACACAGGTAGTTTAGGTATTATGCAGCCATACATTACTTTCTTTACTTACTTGTTATTTCAAAACATTAACATTTTTCTTTAAAATGTACATTTAAAACATTTCAATGCATTATATATTTTAAAGACATTTTAAATAAAATAAACTCTCTCACACACACACACACACACACACACACACACACACACACACACACACACACACACACACACACACACACACACACACACACACACACACACACACAGAGAGAGAGAGATCAACAACATACAAGGTTTTTTTGGGGACAAAATATGATACTCAGAAGCATACTGTAACAATGTAATATGATGACTATTAAATCACTTGTTGAAGTTGTAACCTGACCTGAGTAATTTGACAGGCCAAAATAGGTAGGCTACTGCAAAGACTTGAGTGTAACAATGAATGATATTATGATGTGTTGTTGAGGTGAATTGTAAATCTGTGGCACAAGAAATCAACATAATTACCATGTATTTATGATCATCATATGTTGTATCAGCGGACTGGGAAATGATTAAATCACCCCAAGTCCTGTAATTTCTAAACAGGTGATGATTATTCTGCTAATCTGTTCACCACGGCTCACCAACTCAGATTGTGGTTGGATGGCTGCTCAGTGTTATCCTAGCTGAGCTAGACATCCCAGCCATGCTAAAACAAGGTAGGATACTGCAGTTAGTTAGCTAGATGCATTAGTATCTAGGCTGGCCCCAGGCACGCTGGTGTGGGCACTCACTCACCTGGTGTCTCACTGTGGCATTACATGCCTCATGATCATCAAGGCTTCACTGTCAGCACTCATACGGTACCTTCTTTTCAACCTAGCACTAACTGCCACATAGGAAATTGACTGGTTGGTTCGTGCTGACAAGTATCCCAAATAGTCAGTCATTGCAATCAGAGCACCAAAGTCTGATATCACTGCAGTTAGAAGGTGCTATCCCCTTGTGTCACTTTGCTAGGTTTTGTATTGGAATTCCATAATTGTATGTCTTGTATCTTTTCAAGTGCCATCACTGATGCAATAATGTATATGCATGTTACAAGATACACCATTTGCTCTGGACCATAATATTAACTTATTATTAATACTAATAAAGAAACTTGGCATAGCTCATGCAGTCTTGCAAAAGGCATACCTTTTACAGTGTAGTTATATCACTGGTGTTTCACATGACAGATTAAAACAACAATGCTTTGCATCAACACAGGTAGTTTAGGTATTATGCAGCCATACATTACTTTCTTTACTTACTTGTTATTTCAAAACATTAACATTTTTCTTTAAAATGTACATTTAAAACATTTCAATGCATTATATATTTTAAAGACATTTTAAATAAAATAAACTCTCTCACACACACACACACACACACACACACACACACACACACACACACACACACACACACACACACACACACACACACACACACACACACACACACAGAGAGAGATGGAGAGAGATCAACAACATACAAGGTTTTTTTGGGGACAAAATATGATACTCAGAAGCATACTGTAACAATGTAATATGATGACTATTAAATCACTTGTTGAAGTTGTAACCTGACCTGAGTAATTTGACAGGCCAAAATAGGTAGGCTACTGCAAAGACTTGAGTGTAACAATGAATGATATTATGATGTGTTGTTGAGGTGAATTGTAAATCTGTGGCACAAGAAATCAACATAATTACCATGTATTTATGATCATCATATGTTGTATCAGCGGACTGGGAAATGATTAAATCACCCCAAGTCCTGTAATTTCTAAACAGGTGATGATTATTCTGCTAATCTGTTCACCACGGCTCACCAACTCAGATTGTGGTTGGATGGCTGCTCAGTGTTATCCTAGCTGAGCTAGACATCCCAGCCATGCTAAAACAAGGTAGGATACTGCAGTTAGTTAGCTAGATGCATTAGTATCTAGGCTGGCCCCAGGCACGCTGGTGTGGGCACTCACTCACCTGGTGTCTCACTGTGGCATTACATGCCTCATGATCATCAAGGCTTCACTGTCAGCACTCATACGGTACCTTCTTTTCAACCTAGCACTAACTGCCACATAGGAAATTGACTGGTTGGTTCGTGCTGACAAGTATCCCAAATAGTCAGTCATTGCAATCAGAGCACCAAAGTCTGATATCACTGCAGTTAGAAGGTGCTATCCCCTTGTGTCACTTTGCTAGGTTTTGTATTGGAATTCCATAATTGTATTTCTTCAAAACAGGAATAAACTTGCAGAAATTCAGTTCATATCTCGGTGTTATTGTAATGATAATCAATAAAATTATCGCCAAAAAATAAACGTGAATTCTTATTTCTCATAGTTAAAGTCCCTTTTCGACTGCAGCTTTAGCACCACACTACACCGTACCACACCACACCATACCGCACCAGATAAAAATATATCCACGAGTTTCCTACGCCCCATAGTGCATTGCGCAGACGTCTGCACCGATCTTCCGCCGCCGATTTACAAGCTCACAACGGGTTGCATCTGCGACGCGACGTGAGCTTGTATGTCTGCTGTTAAACCCGGAAGTTTGGTCCTGATAGTCTCCAGTAAACTCCCGCGGAAACTTGTGGATACATTTTCCATTACACAAAAGTACCCCTAACGGTAAGAAACAAATTGACACTTTTAACTGTGATTATAATACAATATAAATTGTATTACAACTATCCTAAATTATAATACACTATAATGGATTATACCTGTGATTAGTGTATTAGTGTGATTAGTATTAACCTCTTAAGCCCCAGGGGGGTCCAGGGGAAAAATCCGTCTAAAATGTATGCCCAAATTGGAACAGTTGTGGACACAAAACTACAATGATTGTGGCTACTCTTGACCCACCAAATGTCAGCTAACCCCTAAAAATCCACAAATGCAGTGTAAAACATCACACTTCACTTACCAAATTGTCCTGCTGTGATCATTTAGCTAGGAAAAGATGATTGAAAAAGACCTCCGCCTATGGAAATTTTGCCTTCTGAATAGTGAATGAGCCTCAAGACCTCATTGAAAACATATATAGTGAATAGAGAAATTGTTCACCAAGGTGTCATCAATTGATAGGCAAAATTGTATGAATATATTCCAAACTATGTAAACTCTACACATGTTTTAGTGAGAGTAGTGCTGTAATATTAGTAATGTTAAAGTATAGGGTGAAAAATGATAAAAACAAGTAACAATAAGTAGTAATAATACTGTAATATGAGTAATGTATGGATGAAAAGTACAATGGCAGCTGATTACTATGCTGTAGGCCCACTGTAACAATAATCAACAAAGAAATTGTAGTTTGATTTGGTCTCTATTGATTTATTGACATTTATTGACAGCTGTTCAGGGGTCAACACCTTTTGCCCCCGCCGGCGGGGGCAATGGGGTTCAAGAGGTTTTTTATGTATTACTATAATCTATCTATAAATGCGAGAAGTCTCTGCGTGTGTATTTGTAATCCGCGTATCTCGAGAACCGTTCGTCCCACCGGCTTCAGATTCGGCACACACGTTCCCCGCCGCAGCACGGAGTGCAGTGCCGGGCCTCGACCCGACGCGCGGTTTTCCCTAACCGGCGCGAAACGTTCGGAATCTCCTTATGCGGAAATTGGCGCAAAATCGGCGCAAGCGCTGACTCATTGTGACATCACTACAGTGCCGGGTGCAATCGCTGAGTCATTGTGACATCACTGCAGGCAGATACAGGGTCCTAGCCTCGACCCAACAGACTGAGATCTCCATATATGGGCATATGGGCAGATACAGAGATCTCCATATATGGGCAATACAGGGGCCTTGCCTCGACCCGACAGATATCTCCGTATATGGGCATAAAAGGGACACAGACAGATATATGGGCATAAAAGGGACACAGACTGAGATCTCCATGACAGATATCTCCGTATATGGGCATAAAAGGGACACAGACTGAAACAGAGAATGGGCATATGGGCAGATACAGAGATCTCCATATATGGGCATATGGGCATAAAATGGACGCAGATATATGGGCATAAAAGGGACACAGACTGAGATCTCCATATATGGGCATATGGGCAGATACAGAGATCTCCATATATGGGCATATGGGCATAAAAGAAGTAGATACAGGGTCCTAGCCTCGACCCAACAGACTGAGATCTCCATATATGGGCATATGGGCAGATACAGAGATCTCCATATATGGGCAATACAGGGGCCTTGCCTCGACCCGACAGATATCTCCGTATATGGGCATAAAAGGGACACAGACAGATATATGGGCATAAAAGGGACACAGACTGAGATCTCCATGACAGATATCTCCGTATATGGGCATAAAAGGGACACAGACTGATACAGAGAATGGGCATATGGGCAGATACAGAGATCTCCATATATGGGCATATGGGCATAAAATGGACGCAGATATATGGGCATAAAAGGGACACAGACTGAGATCTCCATATATGGGCATATGGGCAGGTACAGAGATCTCCATATATGGGCATATGGGCATAAAAGATGGACACAGATAGAGTATATGGGCATAAAAGGGACACAGACAGATACAGAGATCTCCATATAATGGGGTTTGCATTAAAGGGTGGGGCATTCATTCCCTATTTACATCGTTCCCGAGTTGGCCAGGTCGCAAACTCCATATATGGGCATAAATGGGCACAGGCAAACAGATGGTCAAACCAGGTCCTACAGAGATCTCCATATATGGGCAGAAAATGGACGTAGACAGACATATCTCTCCATATATGGGCATAAATGGACACACGCAAACAGATGGTCAAAACGGATCCTATGACAACAGGTTTAATGGGGTTTGCATTAAAGGGCGGGGCATTCATTCCCTATTTACATTGTTCCCGAGTTGGCCAGGCCGCCGACTAGGCGCTCGGCCGCCCGAAGGGCGGCCGAGCTTCTAGTCATTATAATACACTATAATAGATCATAATAGTGGTTATAACACAATAGAATCTATTATCATGTATTACAACTATATCCTGGTGGTCTAAATGAAAAGGCAGTGAGTGATCAGTCATTATGAAGTGTTTGGCCTAACTCAGACCTATCTAGATTAGTTACTTCCCGCGAGGGAAATTCAGTATCGCAGCCCAACCCATCTGCTTTTTTTCTCCAGCTTAACCCAGCTGAACCCAGTGTTGCTCACAAGGAGCGCGGGGGAGAGGGGAGCAGTGATAGCTGGAGCGGGGGATCGTATCTGCGACCTCTGGGGCCTCCGGAGTCCTAGGTGTGGACACTATTAAACCACTCAGCTATCACTGCTAGTTTAGCTGTATTTGGAGAGGTAATGATCACACATTTCTTATGACTCTTTTTGTTCTAACACAATGGGGAGGGCAGCTCAGATGTTACTATGTATGGCAAAGTCACTTTATTTCAACAACAATGCCATTTGATGTGCTTTACACAGAACATTTGGCAAAGGAAAAACAAGTATAAAATGACACTAGGTAGGATACAATAACATGGTAATCTGTGATTTAGACCTGCAGTTTGCTGGGAGTTTGTTCCAGATATGTGGTGCATTATAAAAATAAAAATAAAACTACATGGTGCTTAGCCCACATTTTAGTTTGTACGTATTGCATGCACATCAGACATAGATTATTCCCCCACGATGTAGTTTAAGCTGAGAAATGGTGCTTCCTTGAATGAAAGAAATTAAAGTTTGCTGTGACAGTTGTGATTAAACAGTTCTGTCACTTGCTGCTATAGGAGTAAGGTGGTGGACTTAACATTTGCTCAGTAGAAATATGGCAGTACCACTTTTCATTTGATTTCATACAAATCACAATGGTGAATTAATCATGAAAAATTTGATATAGCATGACACATTGCATCATGAAGTATAGGCCTACTACAAGGGAAGTGTGCTGGGTACAGCATGTCTCCCTAATCAAATACATACCGAGTTCATTGAATATTTAAACGTTTTGTTTGCTGTAGTTTGATCACAAATAAGTTATTTGTCCCAACAGTTTCCATCTGTCATTGATAGTTGGGTCAGATCCACCTTCATGCTGCATAAACTGAAGTGTGTTTACTGGAATCAGAGATCCTTCTATTTATGCAAAACAGAGGGCAAAACAAGATTATAGTTTATGGTATCGCGTCACTAGGTATGTCTGCTAAGACGATTGTGAGTATTAAATTATTAAAAATAAATTATTAATTTAACAAAGTTTAACATGTTTTAGAAGACAACATATGGAGGAAACACTTTTCTCGGACTGTGTAAGGGTGATGTTTTGATCGCATCACTTAAAAACTAGATTGCTGTTTTCATCTCGGATGTATTAACGACGAAAAGGCACATGTGTGCTAACTGGTCAGCTCTTTGTTGCATTAAATAATACACAAGGCAGTTAGTTATCTCTTGTTTTAATCGAGGTGAAAACACAAAAGGCACATTAAGCAACCTAGACAAGAGGGGCTGTGTGTGTTGTCTCTATGGTTCTCATGTAAAATTCGCCTTTCAGGACATCACTGCATGTTGTATGCTGCAGTCGATTGGTCTTCACTGACATCTCGCAGGTTACAACATTGGTTGAATTTTGTATACAAAGCGATACTTGGTGAGCTTCCTTTTTACATTTCCTCCAAATTTGAACTGGTCAAGAATGGGCTAAATCTCAGATCAAATGCCTGGTTACGCTGTGTAGTACCTGCATTTACATCTGAGGGAGGCAAAAAAAGCCTCTCTTTTTTTGGCCCCTGGTCATGGAATCACCTTCAGTCCAGACTCAAATTGGCTGTGTTAATTCCTTTGAGAAGTTTTATTTTTTTATAATTTTTATCCCACAATTTTGTAACCCATTTTTTCACCCAGTGCTAATTGCCTATGTAATCCTGGGCTCTGCTCTCCCTCTGCCGCGCCTGGGGAGACAACGGACTGACCTCATGCTTCCTTCAATGCATCTTTTCACCTGACAGTGGAGATTTCCCTGGTTTGGACGTAGCGCGTGGAAGGAACACGTTATTCCAACCAGTTCCTTTCCCCTCCATCAGGCGCCCCGGCTGGCCAGGGGGAGGCATTATTCTCCTTTGAGAAGTTTTAAGAGAATCACTAGACCATACATGGGCAAATGGCGGCCCGGGGGCCACATGCGGCCCCCACCTTCACTTAATGCGGCCCGCAGGTTAATACCGGAATACTGATATATTATTGATTTCAGCTGTTACAATTCCAACATGAACATTTAATTCCGTCAGTCTATATTAGTAGCTTAATGACTAGTATAGTAGTATTAAAATGTATTTTTTCATGTCCAAAGTATTTGTATTTAGGTTCATAAATTTAACATGAGTATGTAATTAAATGTGTTTGAAATTAAATCAAAATGTTACATTTCAGGATTCCAATAAAAAAATAACAGATAATTCAGGATTCCAATTCAAAAGAAGCAAAAATAGCTGATCTACAAGCTCAAAACGCATCGCGCTTCGATGCGTTTTGAGCTTGTAGATCAGCTATTTTTGCTTCTTTTGTATGAGATATGACAAAGTAAGACATAGCAATATGCAATGTGGCCCTCTGCAGTGAAGGTGGAAATATAGTGGCCCTCGCCATCATCAAAGTTGCCCACCCCTGCTCTAGACAGAGCTACAAACACTTACACTTGTGTATGTCTTGTATGTAAAGCAAGGATTGTGCAATTTTTATTTCTGCCTCTTGGCCAGGTCACACTCGTAAAAGAGATTATGTCTCAATGTGTTTTTATCTGGTTAAATAAAGGTTAAAAAAAAGAGACTTCAAAAATGCACATGCATGCACAATGAATAACATGGGAAAAAAAAAGAAAAAACAAAGATATATTCAGTTGTGATTGTTTATTATTCAAAAGGTGATTATCATGCTACTCTCTGGTCAATACCATCACATCGAGTGTCTCCATGCCATAAACCGCAGTATCTGAAAAAAATAAAACATAAAGATAAGGAATGAGTACTGAAGCATGTGTTGGCTATTCAAAATCAGGCAATCAAATTTGTGAAATGGGTTCACATAATGTGGTTGATACTTTTTCAATAAAAGTAAAAATGTGGATGTTTACTTCTACTTATACTTTAGTAAAACACAACATCAGGAAACACAACTAAACATCCCACGTCAACATACCTGCATGTTGTAGTAGGTTAGTGTTGCTGTTGCCTTTGGGAGGATATTTGTTACAGGTAGTTTCACAACAGCTACAGACATCATCATCATCATCATCATCATCATCATGATCCACATCCACATTTGTCCACCTAAAAAGAGGTATCAAAAAGCCATAATGCTTACATCCAAACTGTTTCACGTGAATGGGGGACATATTCTTAACCACTTGACCCATTTGTCATGCAATACACTATTAAAAAAAACACAATGCTCTAGTTTAGTCATTTTAGAATTAATACATTAATTACCAAAATCTGACCAAGATAGGGGTGCTTTGGGATATGAAACATAAATATCAGGCAGTCTACATTTCCTAAACGTAAATGCATGCATTTCATTCAGTCTGATTAGAAGCAGGGATAAAACTTCTCCACCGGCAATAAAATAAATAAATAAATACAATTAAATCAAAAGCTCACCCGCTTCACAAGTCATGTCATCAACATGTATCTGTCCCATTCCCATATTCCCTCCTGATTGGCTATGATTGCCTTCCAAAGTTTGTGTATTCGACCTGACGGTTGCTTATCTCCCGATTAGGGAGTCTTACTGGTTTATTTTTAATCAAATGTCTGCCCCATAATAGAATACCTAGGGTTCAAGTGGTTACGCTTACTTGCCATAATGTGCAGTGTTGTACACACACATTGCTGTGCATGGCCATTCTGGTCACTGTATTACAAAATATATAAAAATACATCAGTGATATAACCTTGAATTTGCATAATTGCAGGCCTTGTCGGTCGGGCTGCTTCCTTCAGTCGTAGCCTTTAGCTTGCATGTGATGAAAACCTACAGTAGGACAGAAAGCATTTTTTTTTTTAAACTACAGGTGTACCGATGTATGAGACCTGTAATCGTTCATGAACGACTCACAGTGTTTCGTGGATCGTGGAATAAGAACGCTTCCAGCTTCAGTTGAAGGCTGTTGAAAGGATTCGTGATTCTTGATTTTTGATTCTTGACATTAAGGATGTTGGATCTCACTCGTGTTTCATACTGAGCATTTGAACGTTCATCTTTTGCATCGGTGAAACACCTAACACATTCAGAAAAAAAAAAATGCACTCTTAATATTGTTGGCAAAGTCTGTGAAGCATTTCACTGCACATACTGTACTTGTGTGAGTTGCTGAAAACCTCTATACTCCTATACAGTGTTTGTATCAACAAGATATGTATAATGTGCATCTGTTTGGGTGCATGTGTCCTAGTTACCCATGGTTATCAATGAAGTAGTATCTCGGAACTGAGGCCACATCAGGGTCCAAAGTCGCGACGCAGTTATCCACAAACAACCGTCTCAACTCGTGACCGGGACCGTCGTAGGACGCTTTGATGTAGAGTGTTTCTCCCAGGTACAAGGCATTTGAGGACCTTTCATTCCTCCAGTTATCTGCATATGAATAAAGATGTCATTTTTGTCAGGCAGAAACCTTGTACTGTATCTCCACAATGTGCTTCAAGCATGGCGTTTGGCGGTTTTGTATTATGTGTCTGTGGGTTTTTATGGATATAAATATCAAAGAAAAGTATGAACTAAATAAGAACTACTTTCGATCCATATTTCCAGACAGCAATTATGCTCTCAAGGACAGATTATCAAACAGGCCTTGACCCCAGGGGTCCCCTAAGCCAGTAAATTAGGTCAGGGGTCTTCAACAGGGGTCCGGGACCCCTTTGGGGTCCTCAGAGTTACTACAGGGGGTCCTTCAAATCTTTGTGTGATAGAAAGGTTTTTTTAAATTAACCACTTGAACCCTAGCGTCCATATTCAGAGAATTATTTTGCCAAAAATAGCAGATCTACGAACTCACAATGCCTCTTGCTGCGAGTGTTACGTTCCACTTGGTTAGCAGTGATCACTTTGTGTGTCACTGGTTATTTTATTAATATGGTCCCATTAGGTATAGTGTTGGGTTAGGCAGGCTCTTTCCATCTCTATCTCTCCTCCCTCTGTCATTCTCTACAGGCCTATTGACACCAATCATCTGCTCATCATCCTATCTGCTGCTGATCAACCCATTACCTGGTTTCCCCACCCCCTGTGGCTTCATTGGTCAGCTGGCTGATTCCTCCACCACTCATCCTTCCCTGCTGCCCTATAAAAGGGCTGTGTGTTCCTCACTGCCAGTCTCTCTGTCACCCGCACCAGTCAAATGTTTGTTGTTTGCCTAAACCGCAGTATACTTGTGTAAAGGTCATTTAAGCTCAGTAGTTTCTCCTACTTTCGAAAAGGTCTAGTGTTATCCCCTGCCTTGGGACAGGTAAGAAGGGGGCCCCTTTACATAGACACCACACGTAGGTTAAACTTTGTTATTTCACACTAGGTAAGACGGTGTTGCCACCCATTGTATTTATACATGCTGGATAGAGTAGGCAGGCAGGCTTTTGTTTATTGACTTATTAGACAGTTAGTTAGTTAGACGGTCTGAGTCCCCCTAGCTGCTTTGTTTGTTATTTTGGCAACACCATAGTCCCTTGGCCTTTTGTTTTTGAACTTGACCTTACTTGACCTTAACCTTAAACCTTAACTGTAAACTTAAACTTGTTCTTGACATAACAACTTGTAAATATGTAAATATTCTCATTACAAAAGAAGAGTAAAAGCACGTTGCACTTTTTGCTCTTCAAAACTGTGTTGTGTCCTTTATTTGCTACTCCAATGCTCAGCATCCCTTTGTTAACTATGTTACAAACCTTGATACCCCTTTAACTTTATTGGTTTCGTAACAAGTCCGGACGAGCCCCCAACTTGTAGAAACTCAATTTAATGATGTCACGCGAACATCGCATCAGGTCCAGCCTGAATTGTATCTTCTCAACAATATTTATCAGCATATCGCCCACCCTTACTCTGAAGGCCACACAACCCCACACACACACACACACGCACACACACACACACACACACACACACACACACACACACACACACACACACACACACACACACACACACACACACACACAGTGCGTTATGTCATTGTTTCTCAACCAGTCCGCCAGTGGTCCTTGAGGAGGTTCCAGGTGGTCCCCATCCCATTTAAATGATGCGAGAGTAGACAACTTATGGACCCCTTATGGATCTTTTAACTCTTGAGAGCGTAAATGAAACCAAATGGACCCGAGAGAGAAATAAGAAGAATAAAGGGGAAGGGATAAAAATGAAAGGAAAAGATCGGTGTACCGGTGTGCGTGCGTAAAATAGAATGAGAAGAAAACTGTGTAATAACGGCCTGACCAGGCTGTTACAAAATAAACCCAAATATATAGGAATATAAAACTATGGTGGCGGCAATAGAGGCGCGCAGCCAGGGCTCCAGGGTGCGACTTATTAGCTCGCATATGCGACATAATTTCATAAAGTGCGAGTTAAATTTTAACCAGGTCGCGCCAGTGCGAGTTGAGTGCGTTGAGCAGCAGTGAGAAGAGGAGCGTTTTTTTCTCTTCTTGGCTCCGTCCGTTTTGTCAGTGCAGTAGTGGTGAAGGTGGGTGGGGAATATGGTAGTTTTATTTTTGAACGAATCAAGCGCTCGCTTTCTCTTGTCTGTGACGTCAACACCCATGCTTGAGTTGACTCTGTCCAGTCTGCAGCCGTGCAGCGCTGAGGGGAGGCTGGGGAGCGCTCTGCAGCCAGTCAGCACACAGTCACAGACGGAGCACATAGTGTGGTGTAGTTGTGGATTGGACTTTTTTTATTCGCTTGCATCGCGATGCGGTCGCTATTCTGCATCGATGCGGTGACGTGACATAATCGACTATAGCCTACGTTTGTTGATTTTCCTCAACGGTGATGCGATATAGCTTAGCAACATGCTAACGCTAAAGCAACCGGACCTATCATGCCGTTCCATCTGCCTCTTATTAGACAGAACAGAGATTTCTCGCATTTATTATAAGAGAGAGAGAGAGAGAGAGAGAGAGAGAGAGAGAGAGAGAGAAATGAGGCAGAGGCTGTGTCCGAAATCCACCCTATTCACTAATGTAGTATACTAAAATGGGGCTCCGCCATTTTGAACTAGTGTCCGAATGTATAGTGAGCATTTTTGTACCCTAATATAGTGTACTGAAGTATCC